>NC_090270.1:10510000-10817500 GCF_040414725.1 Anabrus simplex
GACTACACATTCTCAGTAGTAATACCTTGCCAAATTTAAAACAATTTTGTATTGAATGACATTAAGTAGTCATGTTTTTGAGTGGTTATCTTGTTCGTATATTTAAATTTGTTTGAAGACTAATAATAAAAGGATAACTATTTGAAACACATTAAAAGTTTACATTATCTGGTAAAACACATTGCTATGTACATTTGTACTATCACCTTTCAAGTTATACAGATAAAACAAGTTCTTAAATCAATTCGTCAGGTGTAAAAAGGTAATATGCTTGAATGCAGCTGTTGTCAAGTGAAGAAACATGTATAGGAAGTTAGATTGACATATACATAATGAAACGTATTACGTTCATAATAATAGTAAAATAGGTAACTTAAAAACTGTGTTGATTGACATATTAAATATAAACCATGTAAAACACATTAATTGCACAGAAGGTAAAATTACACTCCAAGATGCAAATGTCTATTGATGAATCAAATGAATAGTATAAACATTCATGAAGGTATATGTTGAGCTCATATGGGGCATTTGTTTCATTGCGTATACATGCTACGTTCATATGGGACACTTTGCATCATTGTATAATGTTTACATAGAGTCCAAGCACTGTGTAGCATTAATATGTTAAAAGTGTACGCGCCAAGCAGCCAAGCTGTACGCTTCCCAACCATTCAACAGCAATAGTTATCAGATGTCAGAGACTGGAAGGGGGCCACCTACAACAACTGTTTTTACACACCAGTGTATCCTGCTTTTAACGGTTTCAAGATTAACAACTTCAGCAGCACACACTCATCTTCAAACCAGAACGATCGACTCGGCTTCGTATTGTCAAACATTGAACTGGTTGCGTAAGGCAATTAAAGAAAAGTGGCGGGGAAACCTGAGACATTCGAACTGCTGCAGCGATTCAAGTGGGAGGTATGGCAACAGCCCAGAGTTAGCGCAATGTGATTATCCTGTGTTGGGCAAGGAGGTGCAAGCAGCTGTCATAGCGCTGGAGGTGATTTCCATGTTGCCTACATGTAGGTGGAAGTGTAACTACTTTTTGATTCGCCCTCGTAAATGGAGACAATGGACCCTGTCACCATAAGGGAAAAGGAAAGGATTATTATTATTTTATTAGATAATTCTATTTATCTTTTAAAAGAAAAAAGGGCCACATTCCCTCTTACTGGTAACTCGTTGGCAAATATGGAATATTTAGAAGGTTTCATTAATTTTCTCTTAGCAGCAGATCAAAGGACCACACTTAAGGTCCAGAGATCATACTGCTCAGTGACTCACCTTTGAACTTAGATGTGTCTCAATGAGATGGCAGAAAAACTAAGTCATATGTTAACATTACCAGGAAAGTAAGGAGAAACAGACTGCAGTTCCAATTCTAGACCATCTACATGGAAAAGCATTTGAGGATATAGATTGCAATTGGTTTGACCAAAAACGGGCAGATGTGGCCAAACGACATCATGAGATTCGTCAGAGCGCTTTAATTCAAATGTTGTCACAGCAGAGCCAATTTACAAAGCAGATAAAAGTGGCATTTACCAACTACAAGATGGAGGTTTTGCTCCAGGCGGGACATTGTACCCAACTAAACGATCACAATCAGTGGCACCTTAGTTTGAGTCTCATCACTGGATTGTGTGCTCTACCTCATCACTGGTCCACACTGAGAAAGGCAAGTGAGTGGCTGGCTGCTAGCAGGAGATGGTGGGTTCGAACCCCACTCTCAACAACCCTAAAAATGTAAAACAAGAGCTAAAAGGTTTCCACCTATTCAGTACTTTTTTTTCTTCTTCGTTTTGGCCTGCTAGAAAGCACGGGGCCCAGTATTTTCTGACTATTTTCAGTAAAAGAAGAGTTGCATATATTTGATACAAGACCGAAACTAGTATGTAACTTTTTTAAGTTACAATAAATGAGTATTGAATAGGTGGAAACTTGGAATAATGTAAGCCCTGAAGGAGGTTTCCATGGTTTCTGATTTACACACCAGGGAAATGCCACGGCCACTCCTTTCACATTCCTAGCTCTTTCCTATCCCATCGTCTCCATAAGACCTATCTTGTGTCAGCGCAACGTGAAGCAAATTGAGGAAAAATTGTCCTTTCTGTGAGTAAACAAGCAGCACGAATAGAGTCCGCACTCAACCACGTTGCGTCTTTTTAATATGGACAGTTTCCTTAACCTGTTGTCAATCATGTGTTTGAATATATTCATATTATGTCAGAGGAGGTGTATCAGGTGATACACCTGTTTCCCAGATTGGAACCATTCACGTGGCAGGCAGATCATCTGGTCCTGTTGCCTTCCCACGGCTCTTGTCCCTTCTGTCTTCGTTATCTGTATGATTGGTCGATGAACTGAGCTGCACAATGTTACTTAGCTGAAAGTCCGGTCTGCAACTTCTATAAGGAGCATACTGTTCTCATCATTGATTCTATAAAACATTTTGATGTTGGTTCTACTTCTATGCTGCTGTTTATCTAGTCTGTAGATACTTTGTTCGCCAGCTGGTGTATCTTGTTTCTCGTAGATTTAATCGAGATTATCTTTTAAAAGAAAAAAGGGCCACATTCCCTCTTACTGGTAACTCGTTGGCAAATATGGAAAATTTAGCTTTAGCTCTTGCAACTGCATTCATTGTTGAATTTCTGGCTTCATGATATGCCTTTCGATTTTCTTCTGTCTTTGACTCAAACGCTTGATAGAGTTTCTTTGTTCCACAGACCTCTCTCTTACAAAGGAATTATCAACTGACATTGCAGAGGATGAAGGGACCATAAAATGATGATCTATAAAAAATTAGCTGCCATTTCGAACTGGTAGGAGTGTGACAATGCAGCTACTGGACAATCCTATCTTGCTCGCTCGCATGGTGGAGTGGATTTGCAGGCAGGTCACTGCACGCCGGGAATGAATGTGAAACAAATAAGGTGCATTAATCGCATGATAAAAACACCGCAGGCAACGAATATGCACTTTAAGGCCACGTTGTTATTTACAGTTTCTTGTTTGAAGACAATATTTTGCAGGCACTTCAAACTCGGGAGGTCTCTCCGTTGTGTAATTGGTTGCGAACCACAAATACCGTATTTACGCGAATAATCCCCGCATACTTTTTTTTTAAAAATGCACGAAATTGGGGTGCAGGTTTTATTTACGTCAAGGTTGCAACACGCTCCTGCTTCACGTAGTTTTCTGTGTTGGGTGTACAGTTGTGCTTTGTGTGACTGCAGATGGAAGAAAACTGCCCCCATATGTCATACTTAAATGGAAAGCAATTCAGACTTTTAATTGAAAACTGCCTTTACATTTAAAAAAATAGTTTTTACAGAGTAATTTGAATTCAAATGTTCTCCGCGTCATGATAGAACGCGTCTTCCAGATTGTGCAGAGGTAGTTTTCCGCACTTTCTCTTGCTTCAGTGTGCTTCATATTTGCTAAGTTTGAGAGAAATTGTAATTTGTTACTATTCAGCATTTTAAGGATCGCCACAATATCACGCAGCAGGCAGTGTGCGAAGAAACAGAATCTGCGAACACTGGCGATGCTGACAGTTGGCGAAAAAGCATAACTGATAATTATAATCAATTCGTGCGCATCGAACATTGTCAATGCTGATGAAACTGCAGCTTTCTTTTTTAATGCAAAGATCAAATGGACTTACAGTTTTAAAAGAGATGGGGTCACTGTACTGCAGGGCCATCCACACAGCACTCCCTAAGCGCTAGCGCTAGCGGTTTGCCCGCCGCGCCAAAGTGAACAGACGATGCCTAGTCTATCCAATGCACTTTGTTGACAGTGTGTAACTAAACCAGTTTCTCAGTTGTCATGACTGAATATCATACAAAAGAAAAAGGAGTGGTGAAGCAGCAGCCGCCTTTAAAGCAGACTGGGAAGTTTCTGTACAGCTTATAAAGGGCATGCCAATTGTTTAGTGTGCCATTGAGATTTAATTTGTTAAAAAAAAAACACCACCATTTGGAACGGCACCACAGGGATGATTACGGTGATTTGACAGACGCCAGTCGCCAATCGAAGTTGGAAGAATTGAAAGAAAATTTCAAGCAATACTAAGTATTATTGTTTTAATTTTAAAATGGGAATGAAGAAATTATTTAATTATCTGAAGAACACTAAAATTGTGACTTGCCTGACAGGAGATAGAGAAGAGTGAGGTTGGTGAACCCATTTTACGAGCAAGTTACAAATGTTTGATGTGAATTGCCAAAGCTGGGAAATTTAATCAAGGAGTGCCTAATGGACGCAGCAGCTTGTATTGTCCTATGGAGCTAGTAGAGAAATTTGACAAAATCTCTTTCTCCTCAAACTGTGGCTCGCAGAATAGACGACATGGCCATTGATATGGAACAGCAATTAATGGAGACGGCAGCAAATTTTGTATCTTTTTCTCCATCGCCCTCGACAAATCAACCGACATTGCGGACACAGCTCAGCTCGTTATTTTAATTCGGGGAGTGGATGACGATCTGAGTCACCGAGGATTTCCTAAACTTGGTAGCTCTCAATGACATCACTGCCGGTTTCGATATGTTCCAAGGTGTTTCTGAGTCAATGGGATTAAAATGGGAGCGGTTGACGGGTGTAACGACGGATGGAGCTCCTGCTTTACGTGGTCTACTCACGGGGTTCCTCAGCTATGTAAAATTAAAAATGGCTGAGATTGCCAGTATATCCATTGCTTGATATACCAGGAGGCAATCAGTGCAATAGTCGCCAAGTTTAAAGATATAATGGGAACAGTTGTGCTCCCATGAAAGATTTCTCGGATAACGTCGAAGCGGAGTATCCGAATATCCCGTACCTTGCAGAAGTAAGATGGCTGACCAAGGCGACGGTGCTTCAGCGTGTTTTTTGCTTGAGCGGCCCAAAGTTCTTTCGCGTGATCCTAAGTGGGTGGCGGACTTGGCATTTGTAAGTGACATTACTGCCCATCTGGAATACTTTGTGCACTTCGCTTCAGGGCGAAAATCACAATATCAGCGATTTGGTGGAAAAAATTAAAGCGGTCAAAAAAAATTGATTTTGTGGGAAAACCAGTTGCGTGCATGGAACACATGACATTTTCCATTGCTTGAAACGGTGAAAGAAGGTGTTGTCGACTATGATGAGTACTTGCAAGTAATTTGCCAATTAGAAGAACAATTTGAAAAGAGATTTTCAGAATTATCAGAACTCCAAGCTGTGTTACATGTATTTGTTCGAACATTTTCTCTTAATGCAGACAGTGTTCCACAGCTATTTCAATTAAAGTTGATTGAACTGCAGTGCAGTGTTTCTCTTAAAGACTGCTAATGTCATGAAGTTTAAAAGAATTTTACAGCATCTTTCCACAAGAAGAATACCCCCTTTTGTATAAACATGCATGTTAAGTTCTGTCAGTGTTCAGCTCAACGTACATTTGTAAGCATTTTACCTTTCTTAAGCTTACAATGAGCGATAGAAACTTGCGATATTGTTTAAGAATAGCTGTGTGCAGAAATATTGTACCCAATTTGGAGAATATTTTTTGCTCCAAAACTAAAAGCTCATAAAGACGACTGAGCCAAAGTCACTCAAGGTCTGTATTGTGTGTTCATATTGGTAAAATTTTGTAGAATTTTCCTCTCAGATATGTTCAAATTTCAGTTTTAAATAAATTCCATTATTCTTTACTTAACATTTAAATTCGTTTCCTGCACATTCCGTACACCGGAGTACCATTCGATTTGTATATGGAGTATATTTGTTATGGCAAAACAGCCCTATCAGTACGATGTCAACAATCCCACAAAAGCCGTTGGCCACACGATTGTACGTACGTATCTAGTCAGCGCGGTCCGAACATCGTCCGTCTGTCTCAGGTCTCCTCGTTGCCACAGTGTAGTGGTGGTAGGGGAAGGAGTGCTGGTCGGACTCCCCAGTGCTCCCAGAGCGCAATGACTGGATGGCCCTGCTCTACTGTGTTGCAATGCAGACGGAAGCGAAAGACTTCCTCCCCTCGTCATAGGAAAGTTCAATGAGCCACTATGTTTCCGCGCAAGTACAAGGCATCTAAAAATGCAAACAGTACAGTAATCCAAAAAATAAGGCACTTGCACAGGGGAGCCAGCATAATTTGTCCTTGTCTTTGAATCTTTTTTTTCCTTTTTTTCCTTTCGTTGCATGAGGCTCTTTGCCAGTGATTTATCCAAGTGCATTATTTGAATAGTGTAAATGCACCTTGTTGGATACATTTTGGAAATAGTTTTTTTCCATGGAATTTGAAAGATTGAAACTGTGGATCAAGGTGAATGCATGCATTAATGGGTTTTAGAATATTTTGTGACGCGGTAAGGGTTGATATTTCTGAATTACGACAGAAGTGCCATAGTTAAAATTGAAATAATTGATAAAGAGATTCAACCTATTCAATACAAAAGAATAAGAAATGTAGTGAATTACATTCCTATTTAATAATAAGTAGAAGTGGTACCGGTTTCAACCCTAGTCCAGGTCATCATCAGCCGATTAAAACATGAAAAACAATGCATAGGAAAAGGAAATGAAAGATCAAGTACAGTCCGGATCAGTAGAAGAGGCGATATAAAAATGAACGGGGGTAGACACTGTAAAACTCAGAAGAAGTAAAATGCAAGTCACTCAAAAGAAAACAGTGCGCAATTCTCTGAGCGGCAGCATGGCACACGCAGCACTAGGCAAAGTCCCACAATGTTTACGAATAGCGGAGAATGGTTAAATGAACCAGTTTTTAAACACTGTCAGGTCAAATCACAATCGAACACATACGAAGATCCATAATCGTGCAGGAGTTGAAGACGAGTAGATCCTTTTAAAAAAAAAAAAGAAAAGATAGAATAAATTAATGGAGGGAGAGGAATAGTGGAGTAAGATAAGAATAAAAGAAATTAAAATTAAATGGTGTTGAGGAAGGATAACATAGGGAGATAGATGGAGGGGTAGTTTAGGGTGGGTTATTGAAGGTAGAAAATGTGGGTAGGAACTTTGTAAGGCATGGAAAATAGAATTGGGGTTTTGAAATTCAGAATTTTTGAGAAGAATTAGGAAGTTGAAAAGGATGTTGGGTTTTTCAGAAATATCGTTTAAGTTGAAATTAGGGTTGAAGTATTGATCAAGGTGAATAAAGCAATTTTCAGTAGTGTTTAAGAAGGGGCCTTTGTTTATGATTTTTAAGTATTTTCATGTCTTTTTCAATATTGGTGAAACTATGCTTGGAGTCTTGTATGTGTTGTCCTATGGTGGAGAATCTATTGTATTTAATGGCGTTGATATGTTCGGAGTATCTGATATTGAAGTTGCGGCCGGTTTGTCCGATGTAGGAGGAATTGTTGCATTTGAATCTGTACACTCCGGATTTAGAAAAAGCATTAGATTTATTTAGTGATTTAGAGTTGTGTAAAATATCCAAATTTCTATTATTAGTTCTAAACAAAATTTTCATGTTGTGTTTTTTTTAAAATATTAGTTATTTTATAAGCACCTTGAGTGAAAGTGAAAGTGGAAAATGCAGTGGGTTTTGTTATGTCCTTAGATAAAGTGGTTTTAGGACGGTGTTCGAATTTGTTGATGATGCGGTTTATGAAGGAGTTGTTAAAGCCATTGAATTTAGCGATGTTACGGATGGTGTTCAATTCATTATTTAAATCTCTTTTAATCATAGGGGTGTTGAAGACACGAAAAATTAAGCTGTTATAGGTAGCACGTTTATGTGCTTGAGGGTGCGAAGAATCTTGTCGTATTGTGGTTGCTGTTTGGGCTGGTTTTCTGAATACTTTGTGCCTGACAGTGTTTAAGAACTGGCTCATTTAACTGTTCTCCGCTATTCGTAAACATTGTGGGACTTTGCCTAGCGCTGCGTGTGCCATGCTGCCGCTCAGAGAATTGCGCATTGTTTTCTTTTGAGTGACTTGCATTTTACTTCTTCTGAGTTTTACAGTGTCTACCCCCGTTCATTTTTATATCGCCTCCTCTACTGATTCAGACTGTACTTGATCTTTCATTTTCTTTTCCTATGCATTGTTTTTCATGTTTTAATCGGCTGATGATGACCTGGACTAGGGTCGAAACCGGTACCATTTCTACTTATTATTGAATGGCAATGTAATTTACTACATTTCTTATTCTTTTGTATTGAATAGGTTGAATCTCTTTATCAATTATTTCAATTTTAACTGTAATATTCTTCAATACGGAACAATGAAATTTCTAACTTTAAATATAGAAGTGCCATAGCGGGAAATCATACAGTACAGTGTTGCAATGCACACGGAACGGACAGACTTCCTACTTCCTCCCCTCGTTCAGTAAGCCATGGTGTTTCCTACTTTCTGTGCAAGTACAAAGCATCTGAAATGCATACAGTACAGTAATCCACTTGCACAGGGGAGCCAGCATAGATTTCTCCTCGTCTTTGAATATTTTTTTCTATCATTGCATGAGGTTATGTTTGCCAGTGAGTTAGCCAAGTGCATTATTTGAATACTGTAAATGTGCCTTGTTGGATACGTTTCGGAAATAGTTTTTTTTTTTTTTTTTTTTTTTTTTTTTCCCTCATGGCATTTGAAAGATTTAAACTATTGTAATGGTTATAGCGTCTGCCATGTCAACTGGCAGTGGGCCCGGCTCAGCACCGTATAGACCCACCCCGTACGGTTCAACTGCGCCAATCACTAGCAGCGCTGTCCGACTCTTTGGTTGAACGGTCAGCGTACTGGCCTTCGGTTCAGAGGGTCCTGGGTTCGATTCCCGGCCGGGTCGGGGATTTTAACCTTAATTGGTTAATTCCAATGGCCTGGAGGCTGGGTGTATGTGTTGTCTTCATTTCATCCTCATCATGACGCGCAGGTCGCCTACAGGAGTCAAATAGAAAGACCTGCACCTGGCGAACCGAACCCGTTCTGGGATATCCCGGCACTAAAAGCCATACGACATTACATTACATTACTAGCAGCGCTAAGTGATAGGCCAGCCCCACTCGGTTCCGCTCGCGGTCCTGTAGCAGAGGAGTATGGAAATGACTCCACGATTAATCTGGAGTGTTCCATCTCGCGATGTTCCTGGATCCATCCAGCTCCGGACGATTCTAGAAGAGCCAGCGCAGGTATATAAGAGAGGAACGACCTGCCTGGAGTGAGTGAGAGTTAGGCTGAGGTAGAAGTTGGTGTGGTTCAGTCGTGAGCGACTGCCAGTGTAGTGAAGTGTGTGAACTGCCGTGATTATCGGACTAGTGTGCTACAGTGTGGACTGTCGGCGAAGGAGAGAACGTGTAGCCATGCGACGCGGGACCTTGTGTCCAAGTGTAAAACTGTGTAGTGTGAGAACAAGTGAGAAACGATGGGAGAGAGAGCGCGCGCGAACTGTGTGAACTTGTGTTATGAGCAAAAGTTATGTGTAGTCTTGTGTAGTTTAGTGCGTAGCTAATAAATCTTAGTATTGAAGCTACCAGTCTAGTGTTAATTGATCATACTACCCCGCCAACTCGTACACTATGAATCAATGTTAACTGCTTGCAGTAACGGGTCTTATATTATTTTGTGACGCAGCAAGGGTTGGTATTTCTGAATTATGAGTTGGCGGTTCATTCGAAATCTCGTAATTTGAAGTCACATTTTTGTGTTTCTACGACTACGAATTAGCGAGATTTTACTGTATCGCAAAACTAACAAACGAGTTTGCAGGTGTGTGTGTTTCAAGTGTTTACATTGCACAAAAAGAATTATCCACCACTGGTCGTGTTACTCTCCGAGTAAAAAGAGACCGTGTGTGAGAAGTGTTTTAGACATGGAGTGTGACGATTTTATAATTTAGGAGAAGATTATATATTTATTGAACGAATCAACGACTTCCCGCAATTACGGGTTGCCACAATGGACAAAGTAAAGCATATCAGGATAGAGAAAGTTTTTATCATATAGAAATATAGTGATAATAAGGATTTCTTAGATTATGGAGGTCCGAACAGGTGAGATTTCAGGATTTGTACTGATCCACGTATGGTGGTGGTAACTATTCTTTCAATGCTGTTGATGGGCAGGTCGAACTTTTTCCAGAATTCTACGAACAAGGCAGGTATTGTGCCACGAGCACCAATCATTAGGCCGATAATCTCTACTTCATTCAGCTGGTATTTATTTTTGTAGAACGGAATGGTGGGCGCGTAGATGTTCTGTTTTTCAAGATGAACTTCAGTAGACTGGCCGACATGGTGCTCGAATCGGATAGTCGGATCGATAATGAAGCCTTTCGTGTCGTTATCTTTAAAGGCAATTATGTCAATTCGTCTTGTGCTCCCTGTCGTAGACAAACCGTGGACTTCTTCATATACACGGAAGTTTTTGCTACGGAGTTCTTCTGCAATCAGTGATCTTATCTTGTGGTGACGTGAGTTTCTCAGTACTTCGCCGTAGGGGCAAGAACCCAGGATGTGAGCCAGTGTTTCTTTCTCTCTGACACATCTGCGACAGAGGTTTCCGTCCTGAGTTCTGCCCGGGATAGTTCGTACTGCAGAAACATTCGATGTCATCTTGATTGCCTCTCGCCATTCGCTACAAGAAAGTCCCTGGTGATGCCTAATCCAATTATTGGCCGGTGTGTACTCTTTATACAACTCTACACCGATCCCCTTCTGAGGCAAAGAGCACCAAGTTGCCATTTCACGACTTCTTAGTTCTTGGCGGATTTTTCTTGGATTTGGAAGGTCACTGCCTTTATTGGAGAATCGGTTAATATCTGTGATGTTGAGGGCCTGTAGACAATGCGTCGTTTCGGATGTCAGATCACGCATCTTTAAAACGTAGCTATTGCTGGCTCGGCGAAGAGCGTTGCATGCGCTTATTTGTTGCAGGTGTACTTCCCAGGTTGCTTTGAAAAGTCCGAGGCCTTTGAATCTTAAATCAGAATACAGAGAACTATCGGGTGTATCCGTGGGTAATTGCAAAATTTCCTTTAGGGAGCTCTTTACCATTTTGTCAGCGGTTTTCAGGAAGCTAAGCGGTACTTGTCTAATTTCAGCAGTCTGAAAAGCATACACGAGAGTGGGACTGACTGCTTTGTTCAAAACAGTGAACTTTTGATCTGCCTTTAACAAAGGTGAGGCTGTAAGAGCATCTAACTTCTAGTGCAAGGTTTTTAAAGAAATGTTTGCATCAAAGGTGAGTGTTTCGTTAAAAGTGACACCAAGATATCGAATTTCTTCTCTTTCTTTAACAGTAATGACCTTAAAATTGTCATGAATATCGAGCACTCCGTCCACGAGTTTCCCCTTTTCAATACATATGCCCACACATTTGTTGGCATTTATCTGTAGACCGATTTCCTGGAACAACGTGATAGCGATGCGTGTCAACTCAAGAGCTGCTTCCTTATTTTTGCCAACAATAACTGTGTCATCGGCGAAACCTATAATACTAAGAGGGGGCAATTCTGCAGAAACTGATTTGCCATATGCTTGTAGTAGGTTTTCTTCTGTTATCTCATCAAAAATGAAATCTGTGGCCAAGTTATACAGTGCTGGCGATAATGGTGATCCCTGCATAAGTCCTCTCAACAAGCGAATTGGCTTCGTTTTACCCTTAGTGGTTTCGATCTGTGTTGTATTGTCAGTCTGTAGATTGATGATTAGTTCCTTCAGTTTAGATGGAAGTGGCTCACCAGCTAGTGTTAGATTTAAGTGCTCATGTCCGATGTTGTCAAAGGCTTTTGATATGTCTAGAAAGATCACGGTAACATCTTGCTTATCTGTCTTTGCTGTCTTGAGGAGTCCTCTGAGAATGGAAGTATTTATAAGGCATCCTGGCTGGTCGTTAAAGCCTCTTTGGTGTTCGCTGAAAGTTACAAAGGAGCGCAAATGCTGATCTAATACCCTTTCAATAACACGTCTAATTACCGAACAGATCGTTACCGGTCTCCAGTTTGACAGACATTCGACATCGCCTTTCTTATGTATCAACACGGTTCTAGCACTCTTTAGACACTGGGGTATTTTGCCTGTTGAAAGCATTCTAGTCGCAATGATTGCTATGATTTCGCATACCGTGTCGTCCCTGATGACACGTACTAAGACACGGTCAGGACCAGGAGCGGTATCTACTGCAATTCGACGTGTTGCGGCGGAGATTTCTTCTTTTGTGATTCTGGGGCTGTACGTTTCATGTAGCTCTACACGGTCTACGTCGCTGATTTTGGAGCAGTAATCATGCCTTATATTGGAATTTTCAATGGAAAATAAATCGGAGTAAGTGGCAGATATTTTGGAAATATCGACGTTGCAAGATTCGGATTTTGGATTAAGTACCCTCCGCACGGCTTTCCTTCGCTGATTGTAGAACTGAAACTGAGTGAGCTGATAGTCATATTTACGTTTTCTTTCTTGGCGTTCTCTCTTGGTCGCACGTTGTGGATTCGAGGACTTGCTATATGTTTTACCTTGATGTCCGAGACGTTGTTTTCTCCTGGCTTCGTAATATTTCGTAGCGGGGTGTTTTGGACCAGGTAAGAGATGGATAGAGTTACTCAGAAATTCCGACAACTCCCACACGAGTGTGTCGAACTCAGAATCGTTTTCACTGGAGAACTGAATGAATTTGTTCTTCCATTCCTTTAATTCTGACTGGAAAGTAGTCTCCTCTTGAACAGGATATTGCTGCTCAATGGGAATAATATCATCTTCTGACTGAGATACGCGTTGACTGAAGTTGGTTAACAAGATAGTTCGATGTATTTGTGGATGAGAGCGACTAATGTGAATGTTTACACCTCTCGCTCCTTGAAAATATCCACCACAGTGAGGGCATTGCGTTCTTCGTGTATCGGAATTATCTTCCGGTCTGTTCACAGTATCCTCGTTTTGTTCATCTTGTACATCTTCACTTTCTGTCTCGGAGTCCGAATATTTATATTGTGGTCTAAAATTTCTTCCTAACGAAGACAATATTCCCGTGGAGCCCGTAGAAGAATCTTCCGATCTACAGCGAATCGAGCCTAGTGCAAGTTCAGATTAATGAAGTACGTCACGTAAGGAGGTCTACTTACGAATTTTCATGGCAGATACATTTTATAGTGATAATGCAGTTTTATCATCTCAGATATGTTCAGGCAAAGTAGCTGTATCCATTATGTTCATATTTGCGTAAAGACCACGTGGAACTCGAGGAGTGATATGAAATGTTTGTTTATTTTTATGTTACTCTTTCGCTGGAAGGAATTTTAGTTCATTTTTTTTTTTCAAAAGTATCCTTCCTAAAATTAGGGTACAGAGATTATTCAGCGGCAGGGATTATTTGCGTAAGTACGGTATTTACTCATGTCCTTGAACCATGGAGAAGAAAATTGAAAACGAATGAAGGACTGCATTTTCAATATGCTGTTTCTCTGATAAACATCAAATTGAAAGTCTTCACAAGCCAGGACAATGTCTGTTCAATGGCGTTACAAAGCCTTCCATTGCCGGAAGAAAAAACGTATCCATTGGCTATATTTTCCCTGTAGTGCCAGGACGAATATAGAGAATTTGTATATTGTTGCGTGGAGGAAGCTAACATTAGTCTTCTACAAATAGGAAGATGGCTTCTCAATACTTTAATTTCTTTTTTCCTCATTTTCCCTGATTTTTTTGGCTGTTACAATTATATTTTCGGCATGAAACACTTCTTTGCTAACTGTTGGACTGAAAGTTTGTCGCCTTTTGTAGTACAATGAATCATTTCGGAAAAAGAGTACCGGCCATGCTAAGTGTGTACAAATGGGTGAGCGCACTAATTGTTTGTTCTCGCCAACAAACGATAGTCATATGGCCTGTGAAACTACTCTGTAGAAGGGATGTAGCCTGTAGCTGCTCCTCTTCTTGCAGATACTTCTGGGGAAGAAATTTTGTGATTTTTATTATTTTGATTTTGTACTTGAAGCTTCAAGGCCCACAGTCTCGGGTCTTCCCTTCCACCTCCTTGCTTTTGCAAAGCGAGAAGATAATTTTTTAAACGCCAGTTTCCTTTGTTTAACAGGACTTACTGACATAGAATCTAGTTGGTTCTTCCACTTTTTACAGTTGTCATAGTGACGTTTTGCGAAAGCTGCCTCTCTCTCTCTCTCTCTCCACCTCTTATTCTGTCATAAATGTAGAGCTTTCCTCTTGCTATCAACAAGGATGAGGAGGTCCACCAATTTAATACTGTATATAATATGTTGATATTATTTACTTGTCCGTCTCTATGGCTAAATGGTTAGCGTGCTGGCCTTTGGTCACAGGGGTCCCGGGTTCGATTCCCGGCAGGGTCGGAGATTTTAACCATAATTAGTTAATTCTGGTGGCACAGGGGCTGGGTGTATGTGTCGTCTTCATCATAATTTCATCCCCATCACGACTCGCAGGTCGTCAAATCAAAAGACCTGCATCTGGCGAGCCAAAATTGTCCTCGGACACTCCCGGCACTAAAAGCCGTACACCATTTCATTTCATTATGTAGTTTTGGCCCTTGTATTGGGTCATCTTCAGCTTTAAATTATAAATGTTACTTGAAAACATCTTCACTATTGGCATGTCTTGTTACACAAGTCCATTAGTCTCTTGCACATATGCCCAACACTTTTTCTTTTAGCCCATTTATTCCCATATTATTTTATTTTTTATCTTTTTGATAATTTTTTATGCTTTTGCTCATAGAGGGTCCCAAAACTACAGTAATTGTGTTAAAATTATCTTAGTAGTTTTATGGCGGGAACGGCGGGCATGAACGGGTTTTTTCAACAACGAATTTTACATTTACGTGAGTTTTCGTGCATTTGCATTTATTGGCCCTCAATTGAAGACTACACACTTTATTTACAATTTAAATATTGTAATCAGTACAGAAACAAGGAAGCTTCACACGATAAGCTGATGAAGTCCTTCATCTGAAACTCTTTTGCCTGGGTGAACGCATAAGGAAGCTCTTGAACTATATTTTTGTAGATATGCTACAGCTATGCTGTATACTTTCTGGAAAAGCACATTTACCACTTGTTGATCCTTATGGACACTAACGTAGATGCAATCAACGTGTTGTAGTTCACTGAGGAACATCAGTGTTTCTCTGGAGTTCTTCACTGTTCCAAGAAGACTAACTGATGATGTGATCCTCTTCCCTTCCTGGCTAACTCCTTAGCATTCATCAGCTGAACTTCCCCTAAGCTGTTTTGATGAATTCTTCCATTATGTCCATTTTTGTGGAGTTTCTCCAACAGTTTGATTGAGGTGAAATAGTTGTCCAAGTAAATATTACAGCTGATGTCCTTCGGTAATAATGATACCATGTCCAGAACTACGGATCCACGTACACAAACTCCATTATGAGGCTTTGTGTTTCCTGTCCTGTACACCAGATCTTATCGGTTTACCAATCATATGTTCTTTAGTGCCATGATTCCCAAAATAAGGCACCATAGCCTCAACAACACACACATTTACATCATTGAAATAGAATTTTAGCCACCACTCATTCATCATCTTCTAAAAAGGTTGAACTTCAGGAAATTTACTGTGTTTGTCTAAATTATTGTCATCACACGTAAGTATCTCATAATTTGTTCAAACCTATTTCTAAGCATTGCTGTTGCAATAGCTTCATTATGGCTGTCCGTAGATAAGCGATACCTAGGAACTCTTTTGTATCGACTTACGAGCAGTATACCAAGAAACTCTTTCATTTCCTCGCAAATGACATTTTGCCCTATGTCTTTTTTTGGGTCACATATGTATTTAAATTGTTACCCAGCATTTTGATTACTTGCTGGTCATAAAAAATAGTTTGAATAAATCAACCATTGTGTAGTATTTCAAAATGAAGTGACCATTCCTTTTCCTTTTGTTGCTGTTCTTGGCGGTGTTTCTTTGTTCTATGACTATCAAATCCTCCCGAAGTGTGGAAGTCAACTTGATTTAGCCTGTTCACTGTTACACTCACCCGGACCTAAATGTATATAACTTCTTGATCTATGATTCTCCGTAGAGTTGCCTCCGCATGACTCTGGAGCCAGTAGCCCAATAAGTGATCAATATCTTGCAGCTTCATCCCCACTATCTTCATCTGACCCTAAGTAATTCTCCGGCGGCCCATTAAACACAAAATGACAGGATCGGTCTTCATTTCATTCAGACATTCTTGTATCTCATGAACTGACAGTGTAGAGAGAAACAGAAAAGAATGGGCTGAATCCCAATATTTCTGGATGATAAAATTAGAAAGAACTAGCTGATGTACCTGTGCTTCACTACGGAATTCTACATTGTATACAGAATTCTAGGTTACGTAGTGTACACGTTGTGAGAAAGATTGTATTAAATTGCATAGCACTTAACGTTACCCTAGAAAGTCACCAAACATCGTTTTTATGTGAATACTGGGTTAGGGAGTTTTCATTGTAATGGCAGACTCTCAATCTCCACCTGTTTTTTTACATCCTCAGAAAGACTGTCCTAGTGGTTTTGCAACTGAAATCAGCATAGGTCATTACACTGATGCCCGTAGGAATGTCTCGATTGAAAGCAATGCTCACTTTCAACGAGCAGTAGTACGCTACCGATCTAACAGTACAAAGTTCTAGAGCTGGAATGACCAGACAGCCGTGAGCGCTGAACAATTTTTTATTATTGCGGGGGGGGGGGTGAAGTTTGGGAATTCCCCGGGCAAAAACTATGCTCCTTTACTCATCTGTTTCCTAGAAATGAGTTGGAAAATCTCAATCTATCAGAGTTGGAGGCAAGGCAGAGTAGAAACCCCTTCTTGGCTGTTAATTTAGAATAAAATGAATGTAGAATTTAATAAGTGAAGAGGAAGCTTTTCTTAAGAAATTACTCATTTCAGGGCTGAATTTTGAGTTATTTAGTGAATTGTAGTGCTATAATTTGGGGTAGGCCGAAATAGTAATTCTAGACCAGGTCATAAGTGAGCCTCTGCCATTATTCTGATCAATCCAATCAGCACGTCAGAGTAGGGATCGAATAGCTGGAATACTGTGTGTTACATAGCGGCAGTACATGGTATGCAATGCTAGAGAAACTCCCCTGCTCTTATACTCGATCTGAGATGAGCGGTAGCATAACATCACAATAAACAATGGTCAATGTAATGTTATTGTTGATCAATTTTATGAGCTTTCGAGATTGTAGGCCTTCATATTTAGTTTTCTTCTGACTCTGAAATACCACACTTATTAAAGTCGGTACGGTAAAACTGAATAAAACATAAATGATCAGAAATTGTATTCTCTATAAATTCTTTTATGTAGTACTCTCCGATAGGACCAATAACATAAGTATTTAAAAATTAAATTTTAGGCGCCTTCCCCTAAACTACCATTTCATCCAGGATGAATAACATTGTTTATATCTTAGACTGTAGTTTCTTATTCCCAGACTCTATATACAGGTTTTCATTAAATTCTGTTTACCCATTCTCATGGCTCGGCGTAAAGCAATACATTGTTATGATTTGCGTTAGGTGTAGCTTTTATCTTGCGTTATTGTTGGAGTTCCAAAATTGGAACGAGATAGAGGTATCAGTGGAGGAAAGCTCTGCTTGATTTCAACACCAACTCCATCTGATGAGGTTTCGACTATTTGTCAAGACCAAACAATATGTTTTCTGGTGGATTTTACCCCAATATGACAGAAACTGAGCAGCTTGAGACAGTGGAAATGTCTGAAGGAAATTGACTCGGCTATCAAGAACGCCCCATTCGTGTCATTATGACGCAGCTGCCATAATAACCACTATATGTTAAGAATTGGATTTCTTGTTGAAAGTCAGAATGGTGGAGACTACTCAAACCAGAAAGCTTTCACCGAATCAAAGACTGCCAAGAGGAATGTGACAATGTTCGTCATACTATCTGGATGTCACTTGTGAATCCAGTAACCAGTCTCCAAACTGGTAATGCCCCTAACTGGCTAGAGGTGCCTCTAGTGTGGTTAACAGTTGCTTCCAAATTGAGACCTGCTAACTGCTGCTTACTAGTAATGCTATTCAAAAATTTAATAAATATCAATAAGGTTCATGTTGAGAAAATAAGTGTACGACTGCTGGTTGGGTGGGCAGGAGAAGGAACCACAAAACATGTAAAAACAGAGGACCAGTTTCATACTAAATGATACAACTACAGTAAAACTTAAGAAGAATTTATTGCCGAAATACAAAGCAAAAGGAAAGTTTTAAAAACATATAATTTAAGGAAAAAGTTGCAACCATTAAACCAGCCGATGCAAAGTCGTGCCATTCCATGTTTGTCAAAATTAATTGAACAGAGGATAAATGTGAAAGAAATTAAATTAATTTAAAACTTTAAATTTAAATGAAGTATATCTCAACCAAGTAGAAAATGTTAACTTGTGATATCACATACAGTGAAACTCTTAAGAAGTTTTTCAAGGGACCACAAAAAGAAACTCCTTGAGCAGGAAACTTCTTAAAAGGGGTAATGCCCGAAAACGTATTCTGTACTTTGAAATACATGTGAAACACACTGCCAACAGATTTCCTTGTTTGTGAGCAATAGGCTGATATATAAGAGCTGCTAAAAGAAAGCCACAATATCAATATTAGATTATCATGACATGTATTTTTAGGGATAAAGTATACTGTATTATAAAAATACTTGATAAGAGAAGGGAACATATTATATTAAACCTTGCACAAGAGATAAAAGAAATACTAAGAACATTAAAATGGTAGATGGTGACCGTACATTATGTAAATTCCATACTGCATTAGACATTAAATACATTTCCCAACACAAAAGTCTAGGCTCCTATTTGGAAAAGAAATTGTCCAGGGTTGACTGTTTTAGATTTTTACTGCTTTCTTGAAGTATAAACCTCTCCATTTCCCACATTGCCTTTCATGTGTTCTGAGGCACACTTCCATAAACCGCCTCAGTTTTTCAAGGCAGATGCTTGCCTCACTGCTAGATGGTCTTGGGGTATCCTCTTCTTCTCCTCCTCCTCTCCTGCCTGAATTTCCTTGCAGATCTCATCGATGGTCTGCTCCTCGCAAGTGATTACCATATCATCAATGGCAGTGAAGTCGTCGAAACTACTGGTAATATCCATCTTCTCCTGTATAGTTTTCCCGCAGCCTGGCTCTTCATCACCAACTTCAATAACAATGCTGTTGGTACCATCACCAAAGCTGCTTTCTTGAAGCAATTTGCTATTATTACAGGGTCCACTGAATCCCATGATGAGGCAGTGAAACGCATTGTGTCTAAAAGAGATGGTTTGTAGATGGGTTTGCCTACTTCCATGCGTAGCAGCATACGGCGCACAACTGCTTCCCTTAATGATTCCTTGGTCCACGGATGATCAGGGCAGTTGTCCATAAACACCACAATCTTCCTGTTCTGGCATCTAATGCCTGCATATACTCTTCAAACAGGGAACTTGTCATCCAAGCTGACTTATTGCTGGTGTACTTGCACGGTAAAGTCCTGACATTTTTGAAACAACGTGACTTCCCTATCATCAGTAGAGGTAGTTTTCACATTAGCACCAACCAATACCATAACCCGCACTTTACTTAATTTTCTCCCGTGGCAAGATTCCTCCTTCAAAACTTGAGATTTATCTGGAATAAGCTGGTAAAAAAGTGCAAATTTGTTGAGATTAAAAACGTTGCAAGGTTTGTAACTGCTTATTTTAGCAAGCAGAACTGTTTCCTTCCACACTCCCCTTTCCTCCGCACTTACACTCTCTGCTTCGCCACTAATTGTTTTGTAAATGATACCGGCTCGATTTTTAAAGCGGTCCAACCACCCGTTCGACACGGTTAAAGGTACCTTTAATTTGCATGCAATTTCATCGGCTTTCTCCTTCACAATAGTCCCGCTCAAAGGTATGTTTAAACTTTGCTGCTGTTTAAACCACATTGGCAGAGCTTGTTCTACTTCATCGTACTTTCCAGATTTAACTTTCTTGCAATTTGCTGAAGTATTCCCTGCAGAAGCAAAGATCTCTTCTTTCTTCGTTATAATGCCATTCAAAGTAGATGGCGACATCCGCAGCTCCTTCGCCAAAGCAACACGGGAAAGTGTAGATGGCTGCTCGTAAAATTTTGAACCCAATGTCACTCAAATTTTATGGACGTCACAGGACAACATGATTTGATTTTAACATAAGGCAACACACACAGCAGAGCTGAATATATTTTAGCCTAATTCTATCCAAACGTCTGGCACCTTTTAAAATTTGAAAGTGTTCTATTCTATGTATATACATGAAGACAAAATCTTTTATACATACGTGACAATTTTACAAGCAAATCATATCATTCAAACTCCAGAAACAGCAACCAAGTGTACAACTATGTAAATAAGACTTGAACACAGAAGTCAACCGATGAACTGAACAACACGCAAGACACGAGCGTTCATGTGCATGAAGTGTTCCTACATATTTTGTATTTATCTTTTATATACATAAGTTAGTTTTAAGTAGAGATGTGTTTTATAAACTAATTTTAAGGCCTAAAGCATATCATTATAGACATACAATTGCATTGTCCCGCATACAGTGACATACACGCCAGTTCCCGTTTCGACATGCCCCATTTGGATGTGACCAAATGTTTATTATCATATGGCATTCCCTAGACAATGTAATCTTAATCATAGCTTCATGATATAGATGTGAATGTATTGTTCAGCTGAAGATTGTTGGATGCGCTTGTGAGCGGTTGGCTGTTGAGAGAGCTCGTAGCATTATTGTAGTGAAAAAGTAGTTAAAACCTATTAAAATTATTTAAATTTTGTGTGTGCATGTTCCATTTAGTGCTATTTATATAGGTGTTTAGTGCTTGTTGGTAACAATTGGGAGTAGTGATATTTATTTGAATTTTATAACAAGTAGTAGTTTAATTGGTGTTCAGTAGATTACGTTTTCTAGGTTAAGTAGGTGTACTTTATTTCAAATTTAGGTTTCGGAAATACTTTAGGTAAATAATATTAACTTCTAAAGCAATATTTTTAAATATCTGTAGGTTCTTTGGTATAATACTTATAAAGGCAGATTATCATAAGGAGTTGTAACTCATTGTAATTTCCGCCGCTACTTTTCCGATATTTCGTACAGATATCCGTTCAAACTATCATGAAGGTAATAATTTATTACTTTAAGTAACACGATAAGCCTGGAAACATTGATTTAAAGAGAAGTTAAAGAGAATTCACGGTAATTTCACTGGATAATTATGGTACTTACCAGTTTTTGGATTGTTGATGATTGTTGCTACATGCACATGATAGTTGTGTAAATAAATATAAAGTCAGCTGATTCATTATTCAAATAATTTGTAGTTTTAGTTCCCTGCATACTTTGTGCTTTTCCACCTTCGTTTTATACATAGAGTAAAAGTTAATAATCAAATTCCTATATCCCAATAATATTCCATTTCAAGTCCCCGGTGTGGTTTTGACAGAAATTATAGTGGACAACCTCTTATTCTCAGCATTTAAGGACACTTTTATTCTCTGTCCTGCGTAGTAGGGAAAATAATACTAATCCACCAGCGGTAAAAGTTCATATAACCACACTTTACCTGAAAATTCTAGTGTAGATACAGTATATTTAGATAGTGCCGTATCTTGCCTGCTATATTCGTGTGTTATCTTTCGTGTGTATCTTCTAGAGCGTAGTTCTAATAATAATTTGTCTAAGCATTTAGCTTTGTTGGTAATCTCTGAGTACAGTAGTTCTTGCAAATTTCATTTCTGTTTGTGCTTAGTAGTGACATACGGTACTGGTATTGTAATTAGGATAGTCTGAAAGTAGGTTAAAAATTACTGTAGTGTACTGTACAGTAGTATACGAGTAGCCTAACATCCTATCAGAATTTAGTGTGCCTATTTTATTATTGTAAAATATTTGTGTAGTACTGGTGTAGTAGAGGTATCCGTAGAAACTCTTACTAAAATTCTGTTGTTGTAATTAGGATAGGCTTAATTGCAGTTTGGAATTGTGTAGTTCTTGTGTATTCCTTTAGATATTCAATAATTAACAGCAGTTTTTATCCTGTTAGGGGTTGTAGGATGAAAAATAGTGTAGTATTGAAGTGTAGTTGTATATTAATTACCTTATTGTTGTGTGATCTTTGAGAACTATCCCAGACAATATAGGCCGATTGCAGAAACGGCATTTAGACGATGTCTACGGTTAAACAATGCCTAAGTATGGCTGCCGCATTGCAGAGACGTTATTTATCACTTAGACACTGTCTAAAACCAATGTTCAACCGGTCATGTTTAAACACTGCCGAGAGCACTGTTTAACCTCAAATGGCAGGAGTGAATCACAATCAGAAGTTATGTACCGTGAAATATGTAATTTGTATTATCATGTTAAGAAGATTCCGGGAAGAAAGGTTAGTCCGACGGCCTCTCGGTGGGTCACCCGCTGCTACATCGCAGCAATTCGTTTGACATGCACGGGGAGATAATCATAAAATAACGTTTCGCTTTACGAGAGACTTGTTTCTTGAGACTGACAAAGTGACAGTCCGGTAACTGTCAACTTGAATACAATTCTGGGCAATCGATACATTTTATTATATACATGCGGTAATTTCCATGGAATTATAGGTCACTTCGACTACATACATATCACAATTACGTGTCCCGATCGTCTGAGGGCTGTCCCATCAACCGGGAGAGATTCACTTATATTTACTGCCAAGTAAACTCACATAATAGTGAAAACTAAAAAGTAGGTTGTATGGGATTTTTATATATTGCTAGGGGCTTTACGTCGCACCGACACAGATAGTTCTTATGGCGACGATGCGATAGGAAAGGCCTAGGAGTTGGAAGGAAGCGGCCGTGGCCTTAATTATGGTACAGCCCCAGCATTTGCATGGTGTGAAAATGGGAAAACACGGAAAACCATCTTCAGGGCTGCCGATAGTGGGATTCGAACCTACTATCTCCCGGATGCAAGCTCACAGCCGCGCGCCTCTACGCGCATGGCCAACTCGCCCGGTGATTTTTATATATAATCGTATAAGTTTTCGGCAAGTATCAGATAGGAAAAGGCAAGTGATGGTGATTATCATTTAAAGAGGGCTGGGGAAGAAGAGCCGTGGCCATAATAACAGCCCTAGTATTTGCCTGGTGTAAAAATAGGGAAACCACGGAAAACAATCTTCGCGGCTACAGATGATGCGTTTCGAACCTACGATTTCCAGACTGCAAGCTACATCTATATGGCCCGTACAACACATTCGGTTACACATTACTATTGCTTCATCTTCTCTTCGTCGAAGCTACGGTCTTTATGAGTAGATTACACTCACTGTAACAACGCTATAATGAAAGCTACACTTCCCCGTACGATGGCGTGTCGCTTTAGTGTCGATAATATTATGAGATTTAATTTGCAGCGAAAGCGATACTCTTATCTGTGGGCAAGTCATGCTCAGCCATATTTGAGTAATGTGTAGGAAGACAAACTGCTGACTGGCGTTCGGCGCGCACACCGACGAATTTCATTGGTTGTGACAAGCAAAGAGTTGCATGAAAGATACTTCTGTCTCCATTTTCAAACCAAAATTGAAACTTTAAGAGATGTCTAGTTAAACATCGACTGAACATTGTTTATGCAATGAAAGATCGTGAATGATATAGACGTTGTTTAGGTAGACGATGTCTAAGGCTTAAAAATAGTCATCGTTTCTGCAAACTGCCTTATATCCCTACGTTCATTTATTTTTTGCAAATACGTTATTTTATTTTTATTTTCATTTTCTTCTGTAAAGAATGGCTAAAGAGCGCGAGTGTACGAACTGTGGGTGTGGCGACGCATTGAGGGGTATGAGGGAGGAGTTGGAGAGTTTGAGGGAGATAATTAGGATTCACACAGAAGACAGGAAGGAAGATAGGACTCTCTGAAACAATGTACAGGTTACAGTAGGTGTACAAGAGGGAGAGGAAGGAAAGGGGGGAGATGTAGAAGACAGGTGGTCTAATGTTCTAAGGGGAAGGAGATTGCAGGCTAAGGGCTCTATTCAGGATCAGAATTCAGGACAGGTGTCTGTGTGAAATTGGTACGAGTTACTCCAGGTAGAACAACAGAGGGAAGATGAGGGACAGGGAACTGTTGCTGATATGTGTGGAAGTAGGAGGAAGGGAAAAGGTAGGAAAAGGAAATGTAGAGTAGAGGATAGGAAAAGACAGGTGGAACAGGGTCATGGGAAGGAGAAAAGGGAGGAGGAAGTAGCTTCTGCAACTATCAGGAAAGATAGGGCTGACCAGGAGGGGAGGGGATCAAATGAGGTGGGTAGGGTTGAGGCTCTGGTCATGGGGGATTCCATCGTTAGACACGTGGGAAAAGTGTGTGGAGGAAAGGGAACCAGGGTAGAATGTTATCCAGGAATTAGGTTGAGGCAGATGTTGAGGAAAGTAGAAGAGAGGGAGGAGGGGAAGGAGAAGGTGGTAGTGTTTCACGTTGGTACCAACAATGTAAGGCAAGCTAATATAAGTACCAACATAGTTGGGGATGTGTGGGATCTGGTAAATGCAGCACGGGTGAAGTTTAAGAAAGCGGAGATTGTTATTAGTGGAATACTGTGTAGGAGGGATACTGACTGGAGGATGATTGGGGATTTAAATGAGACTATGGAGTGGGTATGAGGGAAACTGGGAGTGAAATTTCTAGATCCTAATGGGTAGGTAGGAGATAGGGATTTGCGCTCAGATGGCCTTCACTTAAACCGCAGTGGTACGTATAAGTTAGGAAATTTGTTTGGAAGGGTAATAGGGAGGTACATTCAGGGAAACGGGGTGGCCTAGGGAGCGGTGATAAGGGAGCAGGGAACTGGAAATCAAATGGGGATGACTTAAAATTGTTAGTGTTGAACTGTAGAAGTATTGTAAAGAAAGGAATAGAATTGAGTAATGGAACAGATATTGTAATAGGAGTTGAATCATGGCTGAGAAATGATATAATGGGTGCAGAAATTTTCTCACGGAACTGAAGTGTGTTATAGATGTTGATTCCCATAGGGAATCTGAAATATTTGTCCTGAATGAGTAAATTTATAATACCAATATAAATGGTCCGTTATTGGACATTATAAATTTCTGCAACTATCAGGAAAGATAGGGCTGACCAGGAGGGGAGGGGATCAAATGAGGTGGGTATATTGGGTAGGGTTGAGGCTCTGGTCATGGAAAATTTATAATGTCCAATAACGGACCATTTATATTGGTATTACTGAAGTGTGTATCGTAGAGATAGGATAGGAATGCTGGGAGGGGGAGTATTCATTGTGGTGAAAGAAGAATTTGTAAGCTACAAAAAAGTTAAAGATGAGACATATGAAATTCTAGGTGTAAGGCTCATTTCTAAAGATAATAGGCAACTTGATATATTTGGAGTGTACAGACTGGGAAAGGTTAGCACTGACGCGGATTCAGAATTATTTGATAAGATAGTCAGCTATGTAGGAAACGACAAGGAAAGAAATGTGATTGTAGCAGGAGATCTGAATTTACCAGATGTCAGTAAATTGGGAAGGAAATGCAAACGACATGAAGCATGACCAACAAATGGCAAATAAGTTAATATGGGAAGGACAGCTGATTCAGAAAGTGATGGAACCAACCAGAGTGAAAAATATCCTGGATGTGGTGCTGATAAAACCAGATGAGCTCTATAGGGAAACTGAAGTAATAGATGGTATTAGTGAACATGAAGCTGTTTTTGTGGTAGTTGAAAATAAATGTGATAGAAAGGAAGGTCCTAAAAGTAGGACTGTTAGGCAGTACCATATGGCTGATAAAGCAGGCATGAGGCAGTTTCTAAAAAGTAACTATGATCGGTGGAAAGCGGTAAATAAAAATGTAAACAGACTCTGGGATGGGTTTAAAGAAATTGTTGAGGAATGCAAAAACAGGTTTGTACCATTAAGGGTGGTAAGGAATGGTAAAGACCCACCTTATTATAATAGAGAAATAAAGAGACTAAGAAGGAGGTGCAGACTGGAAAGGAATAGTTAAAAATGGCTGTGGAAGAAGAAATTGAAGGAACTTACTAGAAAATTGAATCTAGCAAAGATGGCAGCTAAGGATAAGATGATGGCAAGCATAATTGGCAGTCATACAAGTTTTAGTGAAAAGTGGAGGGTATGTATAGGTATTTTAAGGCAGAAACAGGTTCCAAGAAGGACATTCCAGGAATAATTAATGAACAAGGGGAGTGTGTATATGAGGATCTTCAAAAGGCAGAAGTATTCAGTCAGCAGTATGTAAAGATTGTTGGTTACAAGGATAATGTCCAGATAGAGGAGGAGCCTAAGGCTAAAAAAGTATTAACATTTACATATAACAACAATGACATTTACAATAAGATACAACAGTTGAAACCTAGAAAAGCGGCTGGAATTGATAAGATTTCTGGAGATTTACTAAAGACAATGGGTTGGGATATAGTACCATATCTGAAGTACTTATTTGATTATTGTTTGGTCGGAGGAGCTATACCAGATGAATGGAGAGTTGCTATAGTAGACCCTGTGTATAAAGGAAAGGGTGATACACATAAAGCTGAAAATTACAGGCCAGTAAGTTTGACATGCATTGTATGTAAGCTTTGGGAAGGCATTCTTTCTGATTATATTAGACATGTTTGTGAAATTAATAACTGGTTTGATAGAAGGAAGTTTGGTTCTAGGAAAGGTTATTCCACTGAAGCTCAATTTGTAGGATTCCAGCAAGATATAGCAGATATCTTGGATTCAGGTGGTCAAATGGACTGTATCACGATTGACCTGTCTAAAGCATTTGATAGGGTGGATCATGGGAAGCTACTTGCAAAAATGAGTGCAATTGGACTAGACAAAAGTGTGACTGAATGGGTTGCTATATTTCTACAAAATAGATCTCAGAGAATTAGAGTAGGTGAAGCTTTATCTGACCCTGTAATAAATAAGAGGGGAATTCCTCAAGGCAGTATTATCGGACATTTATGTTTTCTTATATATATAAATGATATGAGTAAAGGAGGGGAATCAGAAGTAGCCTAAGGCTTTTTGCGGATGATGATGTTCTCGATAGAGTAATAAATAAGTTACAAGATTGTGAGCAACTGCAACGTGACCTCGAAAATGTTGTGAGATGGACAGCAGGCAATAGTATGTTGATAAACGGGGTTAAAAGACAGGTTGTGATTTTCACAAATAGGAAAAGTCCTCTCAGTTTTAATTACTGCGTTGATGGGGTGAAGGTTCCTTTTGGGGATCATTGTAAGTACCTAGGTGTTAATATAAGGAAAGATCTTAATTGGGGTAATCACATAAATGGGATTGTAAATGAAGGGTACAGATCTCTGCACATGGTTATGAGGGTGTTTAGGGGTTGTAGTAAGGATTTAAAGGAGAAGGCATATAAGTCTCTGGTAAGACCCCAACTAGAGTATGGTTCCAGTGTATGGGACCCTCACTAGGATTACCTGATTCAAGAACTGGAAAAAATCCAAAGAAAAGCAGCTCAATTTGTTCTGAGTGATTTCCGACAAAAGAGTAGCGTTACAAAAATGTTGCAAATTTTGGGCTGGGAAGAATTGAGAGAAAGAAAGAGAGCTGCTCGACTAAGTGGTATGTATTATTGTTTATAAATAATTGACGATATCTTCGTAATTATAGATAATAGATCCACTGACCCACAAACTATACTAGATAAACTTAACACTTTAGACCCCCAAATTAAATTCACTAAAGAAGCCGAAAGTAACCGTACACTAAATTACTTAGACTTGACAATAACCAGACATGACAGCCACTTATCGTACAAGATGTACTGGAAACCCACACACACCTTAAATACCATAAAAAATGACTCCATTCATCCCAATACACACAGAAAAGCAGCCTATTATAGTATGATATATGGTGCTTTTAACATCCCAATGACAGAAGAAGACCAAAATAATGAATTGAAATTAATCCTGGACATAGCCAAACATAACGGTTATAGCAAAGAAATGGTCAACAAAATCATTCACAAAATAAAATCCCAACCTAAAACTAAATTAAAACAGCCAAACTCAAAAAAGATTATGCCCTATTTACCTTTAACAACACCCATATATATACCGTAACTAATATTTTTAAGAAGCACAACATGAAAATAGCATTTAAAACCACACACAACAGCACCAACATTATACATAACACTAAAACAGTCAGTAATAACAATAAATACAACCAATCAGGTGTCTACCGTATCAAATGTAACAACTGTGACACAAGTTATATTGGACGTACAGACAGAAACTTCACCATTCGCTACAATGAACACATAAATGCAGTAAAACATAACCATTTCTCATCAATAGGCCAACATGTAGAAGAATTTAAGCATAGCTTCATAGACATCAATAACGATATGACAATACTAAACATAAACTCTAAGGGCCCCCTGCTCAACATAACCCAAGATTTCTATATTTCTTTGGACCAATACGCTAATCCTAATCGTAACATTAATGATATTACGGAGAAAACAGCATCATTTTTGATAAAGCCATTCTGGCATTAAAGAATGATTACCTCAAAATAGTAAACACACGCTCTAACAAATCAACGAATCACAAGCCTGACCCCGCCCCTACTTTCCCAACAGTCACTCCTTCTTCCGCTCCACCTACATCCCTCTCCACAGCTAATATGAGCCCCAGACGCACTCGTAGTAGAACACAGCAAGCCTTCAGACATATCGGTACAAGACCTCCACAACAACAATAGTAAGTACTCTTTCCATATACACACCAGGCATTCCTTCATACATACACTATACTTATATTGGGACCTGCTTTTTGTAATCTCACTGGAAGAGATCATGTGTAGTGGAGCTCCGTGATCTTAACATCTTTTCTCGCATTTAGTGGGTATTAATTGGTGTGGTGGTTTTGTGAACGTGTTATCTTAAGAGTCTAAAGCTTGTTTTAATTGATTTGAGGGCATAATTTTATTTCATTTTATTGCCCTAAGTGCCTCCATGATGGATTTTGCTACAATTGCTCCCTAGATAAATTAATAAGAGTGTATTTTGGTTGCTAACCTTGCCCTAACAACCACCCACTCGCTAAATTTTCTTGGTCTCCATAGATACTACCAACTAGATATATAACTCCACTCTTCCATTGAGGCTTTTCTAAGGCAACAGATCTTTGCCTACTGCTGGGAGCCATCTTGGTGGTCTGCGATAATACAATAATGGGAGTAAGATGCGTCGTTGTAGTCCATCTAGCAACAATAATATAAGAACTCGGCAAGTTTGAGTTCTGTAGCTTCTCTTACTCCAACTCCAAGCACGTAACCTACAAGAGGAGCCCTTGTTAAACTGAGCAACCCAGTGGAAGGTTGGGTATCCAACCCCAGTGGGAAACTGGGTCAGTGAGCAGGTCAGTGCGGGAGGATCACCACTCTATCATCCACTAAAGTGTGGTGATTACTATGGCATATATGGCATGCTGTACTGCTTGTAGCTATAGGAGCGCAATCAGAGATAGTCGGCAACTAGAAAGACGCTCCTGGAGGATACCATCTTAATCTCCAAATGTCGAATAAGGTACAACTCCAACTACACCTGATTATGTCCATGAGGTCTAACAACCTCAGCAGTTTTTGGATCTCCAGTCGTCGTAGACTCTATGCCACTGGGCCAGCGTCCCGAAACCGTTAAGGGCTGTGTGACTGTTGATGTGCACCAGCATTCCCACGTAAAAAGATTTCACGCACAGGCGTCATTTGGAAACCAACATCGTCTGCTCAATATTAAAGTCCTGCAGTGATCGGCAAGTTGCGACGGGGGCAGGATAGTATAATCTGGGAGCTCCTAGTGATGAGTCGGCACGTAGGCGGCGAGAGTGTGATCACCGTTTAGCTCAAGGACAGACTGTAGAGCAACTCGTGTGCTACACCCGTGACTGAGCAGTCCTATTTAGGATCCCCTCTGCTCACCCTGAATGGGGAGGGGGCTATAAAAGGTGCCCTAAACATAGGTCTAACTTCTCACCTGACTGGATTACCGCGTTCAGTGGGTACACCAATTCGCGGTAGAAACAAAAGAAAGATTTCCAACATGAATATAGCTACCTGGAATATTCGTACTCTGATGGACACTGATGTAGATAACCGTCCAGAGCGACGTACAGCAATAATAAGTCGTGAGTTGAAGAAATACAACATTGATATCGCTGCTCTTAGTGAAACTAGGCGCGCTGGAGAAGGACAACTCAAGGAACATGGCGGTGGCTATACATTTTTCTGGAAAGGAAAAGATGAAAACGAATTAAGAATTCATGGAGTAGGTTTTGCAATAAAGAATGAGCTCATTCACAAATCTTGATGAGTTCCCATCTGGAATTAATGAAAGACTCATGACACTCCGTCTGAAAGTCAAGAACAACCAAAGAGCTACGATAATTAGTGCATATGCCCCAACACTGAAGTCAGAAGATGATCAGAAAGAAGCATTCTATAACCAACTTGATGAACTCCTATCGAATGTACCCAAGTCAGATAAGCTTATTCTGCTGGGAGACTTCAATGCTCGGGTTGGCAGAGAATCATCACTCTGGCCTGGAACTATTGGTAAAGAGGGTGTAGGCAAAATCAACGCCAATGGAACCCTTCTACTCACGAAGTGTTCTGAATATGATCTTGTCATTACAAATACACTCTTCCGCCAGAAGGATAGATTTAAAACAACATGGCAACATCCCAGATCAAAGCACTGGCACTTAATCGACTACATTATTGTCCGCGCCAGAGATGAGCGCGATGTTCATATAAGCAAAGTTATGACCGGTGCTGATGATTGCTGGACCGACCACCGCTTAGTTCGATCTGTGATGGCTATACAGGTTCCTCCAAAACGGCGAATTCAGGGGAAGGCGATAAAACACAAACTAAATACTGAACAACTTAGGAACAACAGTATCAAATCTGCCTATCAAGAACTATTGGCTGATAAACTTCCAAATGAATACCCAGAAGATATTGAGCAGCACTGGTCGGTATTATAGCAGCTGGCAAAGAAGCAGTTGGTGTTAATAAGAGGAAACATCAGGATTTGTTTGACGAGAATGACAAAGAAATGTGTGACCTAATTGATGAAAAGCGGAAAGCCTACAACGCGTGGCAAAATGATCCAAATTCATTTCTCAAGAAACATAGATATCAACAACTCAAAACGGAAGTGCAGAAGAGATGCAGGATGATCAAGAATGAATGGTGGATAGGTAAATCCAAGGAAATGGAGAATTTAATCGCCTCCAACAACACTAGTGCTTTCTTCAGTGCTACCAAAGCAATTTATGGTCCCTCTACCGAAGGTCTTAATTGTCTAAAATCCAAAGACTGTACTGAAGTTCCTAAAGACCCTGACTCGATAGCTTCCCGTTGGAAAGAACATTTTCAAGACCTCCTGAACAGAAACTCGCATGTCGAGGAAGATGTGTTTGCTGATATTCCACAACAGCCAATTCAAGATCACTTAGGTGAAGTCCCTTCTGTTCTGTTCAAGAAATTGAGAAGGCCATTCATCAGCTGAAGAATAAAAAGGCACCCGGACAAGATGGAATTCGGGCCGAGCTCTTCAAGGAGGGTGGTCCTTTGCTAATTCAGCATACACACATGTTGATTGTGAAAATATGGAACATGGGAACAATCCCTGCTGATCTACGGGATGCTTACATCATCACTGTCTTCAAGAAAGGGGACAAGACTCTGTGTAACAATTATAGAGGAATATCATTACTCTGTTGCAGGAAAAATTCTTGCTAGAGTATTATCTAATCGTCTACTGCCATTGACTAAAATGTGCCTACCAGAAACTCAGTGTGGTTTCAGGCCAAACAGAAGTACAATTGATATGATTTTCAGTGCAAGGCAAGTGCAGGAAAAGTCTAGTGAGCAAAACCAACCCTTGTACATGGCTTTTATCGATCTTGTCAAGGCGTTTGATTCTGTTAATCGAGAAGCTCTATGGAGAATTCTAGCTCTGATCGGATGTCCAAACAAATACATACAGATACTCAGACTGCTACACGACGGCATGTTTGCTACTGTTCTTTGTAATACAAAACCAGGAGACCCTTTCCGTATTTCTACTGGAGTAAAGCAAGGTTGTGTAATTGCTCCAACATTGTTCTCACTATTTGTTGGAACTATACTACACCTTGTGGATGATAAACTGCCATCAGGAGTAGAACTTCTGTATAGAACTGATGGGAAATATGTTTAATATTAACAGACTGTGAGCTAAGACCAAGGTGTCCCCAGTGTCAGTTATAGAGCTTCAGTACGCAGATGACAATGTTATCTTAGCCAACACAGAGGAAGATCTGCAATCAATCCTCAAGCTTTTAATCAAGCATATGAAAGTATCGGACTGGAAATTAATATTGATAAGACTAAGATCCTTTACCAGCCGGCGCCTAATTCCAATAAGAGAACTCCGACTATTACGATCAATGGCCAGTCTCTGCAAAATATAAATCATTTTCCTTACCTTGGAAGCCATCTCTCGACACGTGCAACCATTGATGCAGAAATCCAATATCGTTTAAGATGCGCTAGTGCGGCTTTCGGTCGTCTCGTAAGAAGAGTGTTTGACAATCATGATATCAGTGTGAGAACCAAACTGTACGTTTACAATGCTGTTGTAATTCCTACTCTTATCTATGGTTGCGAGACCTGGACAACCTACAGCAGAAACCTAAAATGCCTGGAAAAATATCAACGATGCTTACGGAGAATACCGAAAGTTAAATGGCAAGATCTTCGAACGAACATTAGCATCCTCGAGAAAGCCAACACTACAAGCATAGAGGCAATGATAGTCAGGCATCAGCTACGCTGGGCTGTTCATATCGTCCGCATGCCGGTTAAAGAAAATCTTGTACTCGTAACTAAAGAATGGCCAGCGTAACCATGGAGGGCAGCTTAAACGATATAAGGATGTTCTAAAGTATAATCTTAAAAGATGTCATATTGATATGATCAACTGGGAAACTACAGCCGAGGATAGGCCCAAATGGCATAGCATTGTATACAATGGAGTTGAACATCTAGAAAAAGATAGGAGAAGATTAGAAGCTGAGAGGAGGAACCGCAGGAAAGAACGAGCGAATGCGAGGGATGGCATTCTTGCACAACCATCTGCTACAACTCCTAGTGTGTGCTGTCACTGCAATAAAATCTGTGCATCCAGAATCGGACTGTTCAGCCATCTGAGACGACACAATATGTTCAAATGACATTGTATTTATATACTACATATTCGTTGACGAATAAATGCCTATGATGATGATTCTTATATTAGCTTATCTTTACAGACTACACCACAAATGAATATAGACGAGAGAGGTGTTGCCACCAACAGCTTCTAAATTCAAACTCAAGACCTGCAGTTTATTATATTAAAATTTACTGGAGTACGCCACAGTTGGATATATAACACAAAATGTTTTCATGACGAAGGTTCATACCAACATGACACATATCAGCCTCAGAACATTCTCGAAGATTACCTCACACAGCTAAACCAACATGACATAGGTGCAAAGGAATCACACAGAAGATAGAAAAATGGAATCTAAGCAACATGAACTTTCAATAAGCATTTTAATGTGTTAAAACTTTTGAAGTGTTTTATATTGTGGCCCATACATTTTAATGTGTTCTGTATACTCATGTTCTAACTTATTGTAACTTTTTACCTTTGACCACAGATATTTTAACTTCATGCTACTGTATACTGCATTTCCATCCCCCATTAGACATCCGGATGTCTAACACAATAACAACTTGTGATTTGTCTAATGGCTGGAAACTAATTATGTACTAGCTGATGATGGCCGTTAAGGGCCGAAACCGGTACTAGTGTAATCTATTTACAATAAATCATGTATTGATTGGTGGAATGACATTAGTAGACGAATAAGTTTGAGTGGCGTTTATAAAAGTAGGAAAGATCACAATATGAAGATAAAGTTGGAATTCAAGAGGACAAATTGGGGCAAATATTCATTTATAGGAAGGGGAGTTAGGGATTGGAATAGCTTACCAAGGGAGATGTTCAATAAATTTCCAATTTCTTTGAAATCGTTTAGAAAAAGGCTAGGAAAACAACACCTGGTGACTGCCCTAAATGCAGATCAGTATTGATTGATTGAAGTATTGATTGAAGATGACCCTATGTAGGGGGTCGAAACTGGTAATGTAGCATAATAAGTGCAATAAATAAGTATTGATAGGTGAAAATCCTTTCCTATTTCTAAATTTTGTGAAGACATTTCCCGGGCCAAAAGCACGTGCAAGAAACACACCAACACCGATTGATGTTTTCCTGCAAATAATTTACCTTGAAACGATCGATTATATCGTAAAATACTCTAACATTTACGTTGGCAAGTGTCGGTCAAAGAATCCGGAATCGCAAAGTAGGGACAACAAGGATACTACACGTACCAAGATTATTGCACTTTTGGGAGCATTATTTGTTACTGCAACTAAGAAAGGCAACCGTGCAGATACTTTAAAACTTTGGTCACGAGATGGTACTGGAATTATAATCCTGAGAGCAAATTTTAGCTCCAGGCGCTTTCTATTTTTGGTGAGATGTTTGCGTCTTGATGACTTAAGTAATGGAAACGTACGAATGAGACAGAGAATTCCAGTTGAAGTTTGTTGCTAATTGTCAGGCTTCGTACTCTGCAGGGGAGTTTGAGATGTTGGTAGCTTTTCGAGGCCGCTGTCGATTTATCCAGTATATGCTAAGTGCGACAGTAGGACATTTTACACATTCAATTTGGAAGTTACTGTGTCAAACAAGCCGATGGATATCGTCAAAAGACTAACTGGCCCAATAAAGAATTCACATAGGAAAGTTACCACTGATAATTACTAAATAGCATTCCATTGGCCAAATACCTATTGGAGCAAGGGCTCACATTCATTGGGACGCTAAAAGAAAGGCAAATACCTCCCGAATTTTTAATGGAAAAATCTCGCGAGGTTGGCTCTAGCATGTTTGTATTCCAACCTGATATGACACTAAAAAAGAAGACAGTTGTCCTCCTGTCAACTATGCAACACACAGATGAAATTGATCCCACAACTAATAAACCATTCATCATCGTTGACTATTATGGGACCAAGGGTGGCACAGGTGTCCTACATATACAACAGCAAGGAAAACCAGACAGTGGCCACTTGTAGTGTTTCTCCATGAACTCGATATCGCAGGGATAAACTCATACAAGAAATTTCTGGTCAACAGCCCATCAAAGAATTGTGTGAAAAGGAAATATCTCACTGATTTGGAAGCGAGTCTGATGGAGGTAAAACTCCGAGAAAGAGCTCTGTTCCAAGTGATATACAGGTATTCTTATAGAAGTTTCGTAAAGCAAATGAGAATATGAAGTGTGCATTGCAAAAGAAAATCAGTTTCATTTGTGAAACGCACAAATATACCTGTCACCTATGTCGTCGAAATGTATGCCGCAATCATAGTCAGCAGTGCAGTCAAGAAGATGAAGGAACAGTAATCTACATAACTCTATGTAGAGCAGTCCTGTGTCTTGACTTGTATTTGTGTTTTCATAAAGTGTATATATTCTTGAATAAACATTACATCTTTAATTTATTTAAAGGGCCGATGACCTCGGTGTTAGGCCCCTTTAAACAAGCAACAACAACAATTTATTTAAATAAATTTTGTTAACCTAAAAATGATAAAATGCACATAATGTTCGAGAAAGTTGGCGGTCCAGGGTTAATGACTATACCCTGTCGCAGCACGCAACTTACTGCATCCATTCTGTACTTTGTGTTTCCCGTGTAGAATCCCGTTCGATTCTATTCCGCTTGATGTGAACGGTGGCGTGGATCTGGTGTTCATGTTGTCGTAGGGTGATGTCATGTGGCCTTGGCAAGCCCGGAGAGGGTCCACGACAGGCGCAGACGGTCTAACACAGGGTTCAACTTGCGCGGAGACCATGAGCTGCTTTGAGCGGACGTTTTCTATCTCAAGGGGCTTTAATATTTGAACTGTTTAATCGGGAAATATATTTACAACAGAACACTTTAAACAGGAAAAATATACATATATCTTAATGCAACTGATCAAGGGACCAAGAATATCACATTACAAGATATTATGAGGGTAACCCCAAAAATAAGGTCTCCTATTTTTTTAATAAATGCATAGACCTGTTTATTTCTACAATGGTTTACATCATTTTACAGCTTGAACATTTAGCTATTTTTCTACATAATCACCATTTCGGTCGATGCATTTTTGTAGACGCTGTGACAGTTTTTGTATGGCCATGTCATACCAGCTCGCCGCAGTGCTGTTCAGGAAGTTGTGAACCTCATCTTTCACCTCGTCGTCGGTGCTGAATCGCTTTCCAGTGGGCATAAAGTCGACCAACAATACCCCTTTTTGATGCCAAAAACACAGCTGGCAGACTGTGTTAGCTTGAATTTCCGCGGCTTTGGCGAACAGGGATGCCGCCATTGGTGTGATTGTTGCTTCATCTCAGGTGTAAGTGGAAAGCCCAGGTTTTGTCATCCATGCACGATCCACCATACACTTCCGTCATTTGGCGATGGATTTCAATCGGTTCAGTACCTTTTGCGTTCAAAAACCAAATAACTGCGCGCACTTCGCACTTGGTGGTAACATCCAACGGGAGCTCCATTCTCAAGAGCTGCCAAGCCAAGACCGAGTGCCTCAGCGCGGCGTGCGCATGTTTATATGCGAGCGCGGAAAACAATCTTGTGACTAACAGCCACACGAACAGAGTCCTGTATTTTAAAAAAAATTGAAGACCTTATTTTGGAGATTAACCTTGTAAAATCATTCCGTATTGACGGTTTTCACTTTACAAAGTGAAAGAATATCAGACTTCTTAGCCAGGAAAACTTCTTATCCGGGAACTTCTTAACGGAGTTTCACTGTATTTTTAAAAATTGTAGTCGAGAATAGTTGTGGGGAATATTAGCAGAGGCCTCCTCCGTATTCTTATAACCAATATATTAAATTAAACACACTCCATTCTTTTAAAAATAAATTACAATTCCTTGGTATTAGTAGAACATTCACAAAAAGTTAACTAGGATAGAAAAGTTCACACAATATTACGAAGCTGGATTTTCTTAACTTTCACTTACATCACGTGATACACATTAGGAAGGTAAACTTCACAAAACACACAATATCACAGTTAATAACCACTCATTGTTAAGTTCACGTTACAAGCCAGTCCAGATCATGCCCCTTTCCAGTGACGGCTACTGATGCAACTCAACGCATAAATATGCATAAATTTCTGGGCTTTGGCAAAAACTTTTTTCTATTGGCTGTCAAGCTTTGATTTGTGTAATTCTTCACATCGTCATACATGTTCTCATTGCGCACTGCTCAAGATCAGTTCGTTTTTTTAATCACTCATTTTCACGTTTCAGGCTCTAATTTGTTTGACACAAATTTTCAAAACTTCACTGCGAGTCTTCAGTAAATTTTAAGTTTCATTCACTTTACCATTAGCCAAATTTAGTGATATACAGAGTTCTACCAAGGCACATTTGGCTGGGAAGTCCTCCCCCCAACAGGACTTTACTAGTTAGGGATTCCAGCCCTCCTACCAATGCCCTGAACCGAGAGGAGGGGGAGAAGGGGGAGCCCCAGCTCTGCAACAGATTTGGAGAAGAAACCTTCTCCAACCCAGTTGAGGTCTCAGCATTCCCAAAGAAATCCAGCAAACCATCCACTAGATCTCCTCCAGATATTAGGAAAATGATGAGCAAGAGCGATAGGCTTTGACCCCTTTCTCAGGAACCTAATTCTACGAGGAAGGAGGAGTGCTCTCTCTGCTGGGGGGAAGCACCTATCATCACTACAGATTATGGCAAGTGTCGTCATTTCATTGTGCTTTTCATCCACACAGTGGCACTTGTCGCATCTGCTCTTACCAATTTGGCCTGATGATAATAATATATACCTTGTATTTGATGCTCCTTCAGGTCTGCAGCGTGGAAACAGGAATACAATCCTGACTTATTCTTCATGACTACAAATGAAGACCACTTACCAGTAAGGAGTGGTGGTGATTATTGTTTTAAGAGGAAGTTTGACTAAGCAGTCATCCTCTACATAACTGTGATCAGAGAGAAAAAATGGAAGGGATCCAATACTTCCAAAACTGAGTTATCAGCCAAAGGAAGAAAAGGGCCACAAAAGGCATGAAAATGACACACTCCCTAGGCCTCACGTACTCTAATACCATTGGGGTCGGAAAAGAACAAGAGTTGACCGAGGGAGGTTAGATAGGATAGATGAAAGTGAGGAGCCTGGCAAAAATAAGTGGAAGCAATACCAGGACTCAGTTGAGGGCCCCGTGGTCGACAACCCATGCCCCCAAGTAGTAGAGCTTTCAGAAGGATTTTAGCAGACTTCCCATATAGTCAGTACCAACTATTATTGATAGTGTGTGGTGACATTCTTCCCTCACCCACGATGGAATTTTCAGATAGCCAGCTAGGAAGTGTCTTGGCTGTCTCCCTCGTACTGCAAAGAATTACAAGAGATTTGTGGAATAAGAGAGGATACCGGAAGCAAAACACAGTATCGGAAATTTCTTGAGGAAGAAATAGCTGATAGGCTCGATGCTGCACAACGTGAAAAGTGGATAGAGGCAGTAGAGACTTTCTACTTGTAGGCATCAAGTAGAAAAACCTGGCTTCTCCTGCAAAAAATTGCTGAGAGCAAAACAACTGGAATTATACATCTAGAGCATCACAGCACACTACTAGAGCCATCATCTGTTGATGAAATTGGCTTTCTAGACCAGGGCCGCTATTTCACCGTCACCTCAATTCTAACCACGTAGGCTGTGTAGACCTTGAACGAGCCCTCGGATCCAGGTAAAAATCCCTGACCTGGCCGGAAATCGAACCCAGGGCCTCCAGGTAAGAGTCAGGCATGCTACCTCTACACCACAGGGCCGGCTTATAGATGTGAAGGCAGGTAAAGCACCAGGACGTGATGGAATTCATCCAGAATTTCTTTGAACTGTGCAAATGCTGCAAGAAGTGGCTGGAAAATTTCTTCTTTGACTTCATAAGTAAGGCATAATTTCCCAAAAGATGAAGCACTGCATAATTATTGCTATTCTCAAGGCAAGAAAACCAAATGACCAAGCGAAGAGAAAATTGCTCGAAAGATTTCTTTATAACAGAATGAGCTCCTCGATACTCCAACAAATCCCTGTGGAGGAAGCTAGATTTCGCCCAGAGCATAGCTGCATTGATCAGGTAATGTAGAAGCAGGTTTCCAAAGGAAGCTGAAGACATCAGTTGCCTTTTTAGACCAGTCTGCTGCATACGATACGGTATGGAGACATGTTTTCCCCTAGAAATTCATGAAAGTAATCCCTGGCAAAAGAACAGCTCGACTTATCAACAGTATGCTAGCTAACAGGACCTTTCAGGTGATATATGTATACTACATACGTGTTTCTAAAACTCTCAGTAACAGCTTACCACAAAGCTCTGTGTCGGATCCACTGTTCAGTTTGGATAGTGTGGACATGCCAGACACCATCTACAGGAAGTTTGGGTTTGCAGATGACTGGGCCTTAGCCACAAGAGACAACTGAAGCTACTTTAACATCTGATCTATCAGACCTCGATACATATTTTTGAAGACGGATATAAAAGTATGAATCCAGAGGAATAACATACATTTGAACTGTCTAGGATTTGCTTATGACCTGGCTCTTCTGGCCAATGATATTCAGGAAACAAAACAACAAATAAAATCTTTACAGAAAATAGCTCAAAATTTGGTTTGAAAATTTTATTTGAAAAAAAAAAAACAGAAATTATGCTAACTCAGCTTCTGCTTGCAAATAAAATTAAGTTGGGAAACAAAGAAATAAAAATTTTAGAAAAATTTAAATATTTAGGTGAAATAATCGCATATAACCTGAACGAGAAACCAGCATGGCAGAATAGAATAGATAAACTGGTTACAGCACAGCATGTTGCCAAAATACATATAATAAAAAGTGTCTCAATAGCAACCAAATTGAAACAGTCACCCAGCCACAAGTTACATATGTACCGGGCGAGTTGGCCGTGCGCGTAGAGGCGCGCGGCTGTGAGCTTGCATCCGGGAGATAGTAGGTTCGAATCCCACTATCGGCAGCCCTGAAAATGGTTTTCCGTGGTTTCCCATTTTCACACCAGGCAAATGCTGGGGCTGTACCTTAATTAAGGCCACGGCCGCTTCCTTCCAACTCCTAGGCCTTTCCTATCCCATCGTCGCCATAAGACCTATCTGTGTCGGTGCGACGTAAAGCCCATAGCAAAAAAAAAAAAAAAAAAAGTTACATATGCATGTGAAACCTTATTCAAAACAACAAACACAGTTGCATTAGATAGAGCACTCAAGTTAGAAAGGAGAATAGTGAGGACCTGTTTAAATAACAATTATCAAGTAAACAGAGTCTCCAGTGAGACAGTTTATAAAGAAATAGAACCTGTGCCTAGCCCAATGAAAAAAGAAATGAATATCTTTCTTAGGCCATCTAATGTGGTCACCAGAAAATAGGATCAGTTGAAAAATAATAGAAAAATTATGGAAGAGCAAGAGTAAAAATAAATGATGGATCATAGAACTACACTAGTGTCCAAAAGTTGAGCATAAGTTATGAGTAAGCAGGGATACGTGTTCGCTCTGCTTTGACCGCAAGGTAAACACAGCCGGTGCCCTCAGGCGTTTGCCCTGTGCGGAGTGTAGCCTGTAGTGAACGCGACAACATAATGGCACTTAAAGATAAAAATTTCATGATGTTCCATATTGAACTGTATCACAATTAAATCGAAATAACAAATAACGTAGTTCAACGTATTCAATACAAATAAATAAGAAATGTACAGTTACATTTCTATTTAATTATAAGTGGCAGCAGTACCGGTTTCGACTCCAATCTGGGTCATCATCAGCCCAATAAAATGCAAAAACAATGCATAGGTAAATAAGAAATTAACTGTGCGATTTTAAATCGTGAAAACTGGAGAAGTAGAAGGTCAGTCACTTACATGAATAAGGCGCGATCTTCGGAATAGTAGCACAACACATGCAAAGTTCGGCACTGTCTCCGAATGTTTACGAGAAGAGGTCAGGCACGAAGTCACAACATAATTTAATGAATATGAAGTCCAAAATAGTGTAGAAATCGAAGATTGAAGCGAATTGCAGATCAGCGCAACACAATCAATGCCCGGCACTGTGCTTTTAAATGCCGACGAAACTCGATGATCCAGTCCGTAATTGTTTCGGTTGCAAAAATGTGTGTGTATGTAACTAGGATCTTGTAGATTCTTTAGAACAGTTGACGTAAAAAACAATTGTGAAGAGAAAAATGGTAAAAAGCGCAATACTGGAAACAAATGAAAAACGTAGAATTCAGGTCGTAATTAAGGTAGTCCAAGGCAGCGCAAGGTGAGAGTTTAAATTTGAATGTAAAGACCCAAATTGCAGGTGGCACTGTAGTATATACAGTTCAATTTGGAAAGTAGTAGGGTTTTTTTTTCCGAGAGGAGAGGTGAAAAGAAAAGATAGAATAAGTTAATAAAGGAAGAGAATTAGTAGATAAGAGAAGATTAAAAGGATTGGAAGTTAAAAGAGGATGGGAGAGGATAAGATAGGGAAATAAAGGAGGGGTGGGTTAGGAGGGTGGGTTATTGGAGGTAGAAAACGTGGGTTCAGTACGGAACATCATAAAATTTTTATCTTTAAATGCACAAGCTAACCAAGCTAAACATAAAGTCTTCTCTTACATGGGCCTAAAGATCAAGACTGCTAAATTAGGAAAAGATATAGACTTCCTAAAACAATGCATCTCCTATAACCTTACTCCTAAATTTCTTCAAAGTTTTGTCAGAAAAAAACCATTCTTCTCTTCACACATTAAAAACCCAAAGAATAACCAACAAAATTTGGTTGAAAAACGAAATCCGTTTCTTATACAAGAAAAAAATCATTTTTAAATAACAGATTATATGAAACCTAGAAATTGCTAATCTTCTCCCAAGTGCACAATGGAGCCTCTTCCTAACTCAAGTTGATAATAAATTATTTCATGAATTGTCAATTAAGCGACAAACCGTTGAGGAAATACTCAACATTCTAAAGAACAATTCTTCTTCACATAAATATATTAAGAACATTAACACACCCTCCAAAACCAATGAACAATTCCATCCTCTCATTGTCAATTTATCTAAAACAATTCTGAGTGATGATGAAAACTTAATTCTTTCTAAGGGCCTCAAACACAATTGGCCCAACCTCAATACTTTCAATATAGCCACCAATTTAATAACTGAATCTGAAATAGTCATTAACAAAATGCCAACAGAACAACAAGATGAAATCAGATATGAAGTTAAAAGATAACTTGAAAAAATCTTTAATAATAACAAAAACACTTCCCTAAATCATAATAATAATAATAATAATAATAATAATAATTTAATTAATGAGTGGACCACAGCAATAAGCCTGGAAGATTTTTATTATATTGACACCGGCCGTGAAAGCCTTCATGCTTTAATTAATGACAATAAACTCATTTTAGATCTTAAAAAGAAAATCGACAATCTCATCATTACTAAATCTAATAAAGGCAACACCACTGTCATAATGGGAAAAACTGACTACATAGCTAAAACATCAAGAAAAAACTAAATTAATAAACATGAACCCAGGCCTACCCACTGCCAAAGCCCTCCCAAAAATTCATAAAACTAACATTCCCATCCGTCCAATAATCAATTACAGGCCCAGTCCCTTATATAATTCTTCTAAATTCATCCAAACATTTTTACTAAAAATTTATCGATTTTTATCCAACAAATCTATCAAAAACACTTCTGAATTAATCGACAAATTAAAGAACTTTGACATCCAACCAAATTTTTCTCTCCATTCTTTTGACATCGTAAACATGTATCCTAGTATTTCAATTTCCAAATTATCCCCATAATAAACAATAAATAAGCTAATCGCTTTACGTCACACCGACACAGATAGGTCTTCTGGCGACGATGGGACAGGGAAGGGCTAGGAGTGGGAAGGAAGCGGCCATGGCCTTAATTAAGGTACAGCCCCAGCATTTGCCTGGTGTGAAAATGGGAAACCACGGAAAACCATTTTCAGGGCTGCCGACGGGGTTCGAACCTACTATCTCCCGAATACTGGATACTGACCGCATTTAAGCGACTGCAGCTATCGAGCTCGGTATATAAATAATAAACAACAACTTAAACAAATTCAGTAATCTGAGTAAACTAGAAATTCAGGACTTCATGTCAATCTTAAAATTGGTTCTCAACTATAATTACTTCACCTTTGATAACACCATTTACCAACAAGATGGTTTAGCTATGGGCTCACCAGCTTCAGGCATTCTAGCCAAAATATACCTCGATTTCTTAGAAAACACAAAAATTAATAATAATAATTTCTCTGATATCTTCTTTTGGGCCAGATATATTGATGACACATTAGTAATCTTAAATGAAGAATCAACCAACGCAGCCTCTACACTACTTCTTCTTCTTCTTCTTCTTCTTCTTCTTCTTCTTCTTAACAACATTGACTCTAACATTAAATTCACTCTTGAATCAGAACACAACAAAACTCGTAATTTTCTAGACGTAACTATAACTAGACATCCTTCTTTAACTTACAAAATTTTCAGAAAACCAACCCAAACAGCAACCACAATACGACAAGATTCTTCGCACCCTCAAGCTCATAAACGTGCTACTTATAACAGCTTAGTTTTTCGTGCCTTCAACACCCCTATGTCTAAAAAAGATTTAAATAATGAATTGAACACCATCCGTTCTATCGCTAAATTTAATGGCTTTAACAACTCCGTATCATCAAGAAATTCAAACACCGTCCTAAAACTACGTTATCAAAAGACAAAGCCAAACCCACTGCATATTTCACTTTCACTCAAGATGCGTATAAAATAACTAATGTTCTTAAAAAAACACAACATAAAAATCACTTTTAGAACCAATAACAGAAATATTGATATATTACACAACTCTAAATCAGTAAATAAATCTAATGCTTGTTCTAATTCCGGAGTGTACAGATTCAAATGTAACAACTGCAGCTCCTCATACATCAGACAAACTTCACGCAACTTTAACATCGATACTCCGAACATATCAACGCCATTAAATACAACAAGCATAATTTCATCAATATTGAAAAAGACATAAAAATACTTAAAATCATTAAAAAAGGCCCCCTCCTAAACACTACTGAAAATTGTTTTATTCACCTTGATCAATACTTCAACCCTAATTTCAATTTAAACGACATTTCTGAAAAACCCAATATCCTATTTGACTTCCTAATTCTTCTTCTCAAAAATTCTAAATTTCAAAACCCAAATTCTATTTTCCATGCCTTACACAGTTCCTACCCACATTTTCTACCTCCAATAACTCACCCTCCTAACCCACCCTAAACTACCCCTCCTTTATTTCCCTATCTTATCCTCTCCCATCCTCTTTTAACTTCCAATCCTTTTAATCTTCTCTTATCTACTAATTCTCTTCCTTTATTAACTTATTCTATCTTTTCTTTTCACCTCTCCTCTCGGAAAAAAAAACCCTACTACTTTCCAAATTGAACTGTATATACTACAGTGCCACCTGCAATTTGGGTCTTTACATTCAAATTTAAACTCTCGCCTTGCGCTGCCTTGGACTACCTTAATTACGACCTGAATTCTACGTTTTTCATTTGTTTCCAGTATTGCGCTTTTTACCATTTTTCTCTTCACAATTGTTTTTTACGTCAACTGTTCTAAAGAATCTACAAGATCCTAGTTACATACACACACATTTTTGCAACCGAAACAATTACGGACTGGATCATCGAGTTTCGTCGGCATTTAAAAGCACAGTGCCGGGCATTGATTGTGTTGCGCTGATCTGCAATTCGCTTCAATCTTCGATTTCTACACTATTTTGGACTTCATATTCATTAAATTATGTTGTGACTTCGTGCCTGACCTCTTCTCGTAAACATTCGGAGACAGTGCCGAACTTTGCATGTGTTGTGCTACTATTCCGAAGATCGCGCCTTATTCATGTAAGTGACTGACCTTCTACTTCTCCAGTTTTCACGATTTAAAATCGCACAGTTAATTTCTTATTTACCTATGCATTGTTTTTGCATTTTATTGGGCTGATGATGACCCAGATTGGAGTCGAAACCGGTACTGCTGCCACTTATAATTAAATAGAAATGTAACTGTACATTTCTTATTTATTTGTATTGAATACGTTGAACTACGTTATTTGTTATTTCGATTTAATTGTGCTACATAATGGCACACCAACGCCATTTGGAGCCCGTTTTGCAGGGTAGAATACTCAGCCACCTGGAAGCAGGCCAGACACAGACCAAAGTCGCCGTATCCTTGAATGTGCCACAAAGTGTCATTTCCAGGCTTTGGAGACTATTTTGAGACGCAGGAGATGTTAGTCGTAGGCAAGTACCATGTCGACCAAGGGTAATCACCCCACAGCAGGACCGATATCTGGCCTTAACCGCCCGACGAAATCGGAGTGCACCTGCAAGACAATTGTCTGTGGAGCTTGCAGCTGTGTCAGGGGTTGCCGTTTCCTGGCAAACTGTGTACTGAAGGCTCAGAACAGCAGGGCTGTTTGCCCGACGTCCAGCGGTGTGTGTTCGACTCACCCCAGCACAGACATGGGCCCGTTTACTGTGGAGCCATCAACATCGAAACTGGACCATGAGTGAATGGAGGCACATGCTCTTCACAGATGAATCCCGCTTCAGTTTGCAGAATGATTCCCGTCACACGTTAATCTGGAGAGAACCAGTTAGCCGATATAACCACAGGAACATTGTGGAACGGGACCAGTGTGGTGGTGGTGGCATAATGGTGTGGAGCTGCATCATGTTGAATGGCCGTGTGGACCTGCACATCTTCATGGGTGGTCCGAGGAACACTGTTAACGCTCGGAGATAAAGGGTAGAGGTACTGAGACCACATGTTTGACTCTTCAGAGGTGTGGTTGGTCCAGACTTCCTCTTAATGGACGATAATGCCCGACCGTACTGCCCGCCGCACCACGATTCAGTGGTGGATGAATTTTTGGCTGGGGAAGACATTCATCACATGGACTGGCCAGTGAGGTCTGCAGATCTGAATCGTATAGAACATGCCTGGGATGCATTGAGGAGGCAAATTGCATTCCATCAGCCTCCACCAAGGACCCTCCAAGACCTTCGCATTGCTCTTTCGGAGGATTGAATGCCACAAGAGCTCTTGGACCATCTGATAGATTCATGCCACATCGCTGCAAAGCATGTGTGGCCGTTAGGGGTAACCATACACCCTATTAACAGCATATTTTGGTGTGAAAGGCATTGCCAAGGTTTGTTAGTTGTTGTCAAAGGTGTACCTTAGCTATCAGAATCTTTCTGACACTAATTTTTTGGACAAGTTGTGTGACGCATGGTGTGCGAGTCAGCTTCCGTTTGTTCAGCAATTTGTCTGACATTCCTATCAGGCGGTGTGGCCTCGTTTAGTGATTATTAGGGAAAGGCATTTAACGACCAAAAAATAGCAAGAAAATGCAAAATTAAAAATGCATTTATGACCTAAAAATGGTTCAAAAATGACCAAAAAATGACCAATAAATTATTCGTATATCACTTATTTATTAATCCTTTAAGAAACAATTAGTTGATTTGAGACAGAATTTTAATGGATGACATTGCATTAAGTTTAAATTATTTTTGTTACTAACAAAATAAACACCACTTTACCACCCCTGGTGAAAAAATGGGTGTCATTTAATTAACAAAGAATATTTAAGAAAACAAACTTCAGTGGCTGTTTACAATAAATTCCAATTGAAATGCACAATGAAAACTTTTTGTAGGTTCTCAAATGAAAATGATTGCCTATTGTCTGCAAGTTACGATTTGTACATGGAGAAGCTTCTCTCTACGTCAACTGAAACAACTGCTGGATACTGTAAACAAGCAATATCTCCCGGATTCAATTCACAGTCGGTACGAGAAAAATTTTCACCCAACAATGCTTTGCCAATAGAACACAGTTTTATACCCACTGTTCTTTTGCAACACCTTATTCAATTTCACGGATACAACTTCACCCACTTTACCACACACACAATTCAGATCATTTACAACTAGTGGCACTTGGGATTTTTCTAGAGCACGTACTGCTTTAGGAAGGGATCCGAAATTTGTTTTTATGTAGGAAAGTTTACCTGCAATTTGTCAACCAAGAGTTCCTGCACCGTTTTTGTTGATCCAGCCTCAGTTTTGTCGAAGGAATCGACCACTTTCTTTACAACTTCAAAGTTCTCGCAGTGATAACAACAAGCCTCAATCCACGTTCCCCATTTAGTCAAAACAGGTGAAAAGGGCAAGGGAATTTCAGGAGCTTCTGTTTTATATGCTAGAACTCTAGATGGGGCTTTTAAAAACACTTTCTTTATTCACCCAATTAACTTGTCAACTTCAGGAAAATTGTCGTACCTCGTCCGTGGTCCGATGTAACACATGAGCGAAGCATGTGACATGCACCATTTTCGAGAAGAGCACACGAAACGAATTTGCAGCCTTTACCATGTAGGATGCTGCATCTGTTATTAAAAGCAGCACATTGTCATTCCGAATGCCATCGGGCCACAATAGCCTCAAAGACTGGTCAAACAGTTTGCTAATTGTTGACCACTTAGCTTTGTCCAATTGCTCACAATGTAGTAGAAATGGTTCTCCAGCATTCCCTGCTTCCAGAACGCCTACAATAACGTTGGCTATATATTGTCACATACTGTCTGTTGTTTCATCTATGCATACCCGATGTTTCCGTCTCCTACCCTTATCCTTATTTCTTGTAATGTTTTGTCATAGCACCTTCCAACGTAGATTCTTCTTAACGTTCTGGGATCTCGTATAGATTTTCCAGTCTCCTCTTCTAGGAATGTACGCAGCTTTGGATGGTTCAATTTGTTCAGTGGAATATCGGCGCATAGATATACTGTACACATTTTCTCACAAAACGCTGGAAATGTTGAAGATTCACCCAGTAGTGCCTGGCGTAAGCCACGATTTATTTTATCTTCAAGTCGCTGTACACCACGTTTATGTTTTTCTTGCGGCACTTGTTCAACTGTAAATTTCTTTTGTGCTGAAACTTGCACATCATACACTTTGCAAAATAATATTTTCCCATCAGTGGAAAAAATATTTTTTCCATATTGTGTAACAAATTGTTTTAATTTAACAGTTGCACATCCTTTAACACGTGAGTTGCCGCACTTTGTAAATATTTGTTTATAATCTCGTTGCTAGCTACAGTAGGAGGGCGCTCGTTTCATTCCTCCCTTCCCTGATTATCGTCAGTGTATTGCCTGCTGCGTGCAACTCTTTGCGTAGTGCATTCTTACATGATTGCATTATCAAGAAAGTTTCTTAAGTTCATGAGGTTTATGGTGACTTCCAGTGAAATGTTTTATCTCGAATTGTGACCAAATCATTCATTGAAATGTACAAGTGTAAGCGTTGGGGCAATTTGCTCACGCGCGACCTCTCACGCTCTTTAAAAACTTGCGTAATTTTACCAGATTTTGCAAAAAAAATCATTAATATTTTTACATTGAGAAAATATTGTTACTGGGTAATTATGTTAGTACTAGTTGAAAGGCCATTAAACAGGGTACATATTTATATATAGCAGCTCATTAAAATATTAAGCGTTAGCAATTTGCTTTCGCGTGACTTCTCGCGTGTTTACTTTGGGCATCTCACAGTACTTGTCAACAAAGAACTCACTCGACTCTCAGCCGCGGGCGATTGACTTCCTTCTTGTCTAGCTGAAGATAAGGAGCAATGTCCAGCTTGGGCGAGTCCATTATGCGTCTTAAATATAGGGGAAGCAGGTACTGCTTATGGTTTTTCTTGGAAGTGTAATCGAGTTGAAAATACTCTTTCCTTGAAAACTAGTGGCAGCAGGTTATGTTGCAAGTCTACTTTCTTTCTTGAGCAAGCTATTTGTCTAAGTTAAACATAATAGACAATTATTGAAAACATAAATATTATTTAAACATCCAAATAGAACACTTACCAGAAAGCAATTAAAAATGCCAAAAATGACCTAAAATTGCTCCAAAAATGACCTATCTCTTCTAAACGGCGAAAAATTCAAAAACAAATGCCCTAACAAATTGCCCTTATTTAATCAGTCAATTCATGAAACACATGTATGTATACTCGAGCTTTCTTTCGGCCTTCATACAAAAAGATGCCCTAGTGATTATGCTTAACTTTTGGACACTAGTGTATACAGTAAGAAGACATGAGGGAGTTACATATTACAGTAGAAGATTTAAAATACAAAACAAATACACTCAAGGTATTGAAAGATAAACACACTAGACTACAAACGAAAATCAACAAACAGAGAATAGGAAGAGTGATTCTAGAAGCAGAAAGAAAATTACGTTCAGAAAGGATGAAACAGTATTGGGCTGACAGAAAAGAAGAAAAATTCCATAAACCTGACTAAAGTAGTCCTATGTTGGCTAAAAAATTAAAATAAATAAAGACAGTAAGAGCATGCTTCCACCTGTGCAGCAGGTTAGTCTACTTGAGCACAACACCCACAACGCTCTCCTACAAGACTGTAGCCAAACTAAGAACCATAAATGATGTGGCAGCACATGGGGTTCCTCTGCCGACACGCTGCAGTGGCTAAACAGCGCCCGGAATACAACCCTCAGCGTCCGACTTCAAACTTGTTAGTTCCTGGAAGCAAAGCTGCATCACAAGGCATTTGAACAGCCTTGCAGAATGTTACCATGTTAGATATCATAATAAAACTTTACTTGCCTAATTGTAATGTGTAGCCATATGATAAATAATAACATCTCTGCAACCTCCACAGTCTGTCTACAGGAATCTCATTTGAGAACTGGACACGACTGTGCATGTCACAGCGACTAGGGGCATTTGTACCCTAGTATGCACAGACATCTTCACCGAAGTGCAACTAACTGGACTGGACACAGTTGTTCTGTTGCCAATAATAACGGTGTGCAACGTGTACTTTCCAATGTAAGCCTGCAAGAAATCCAAGATCTGATCGCTCAGTTGCCCCCTCCTTTCCTCTTGCTGGCAGACATGAATGCCCGTATCACCCTCGCTGCGCTAGGAGGAGAATTCTTGAACAACTGATCAACCAGTTTGATCTTGGTGAACACATGGCACATTCTCTCACCTTGTGCAGCTGTGAGCTAGTTTCCCTGTTATGGTGGCAGGTACACGATGACCTCTGTGATATTGATGATTGCCTGATACTTTTACAAGATATTAGAATCATTCCGTATTGACGGTTTTCACTTTACAATGGCGAAAAATGAGAGTATCCTCCTATGATGGTGAATAGGAGGATACTCTCATTTTTTGCCATTGTAAAGTGCCTGATACTTCTCACGCTCTTGAATCGTAGACAGTCCGAAATACCGAAGCGCTGGTTACTTTGGCAGGCAAATTGACCAGAGATATGCCAATAATATGCTGCAGTCTCTTGACCATGTTTGTTCCATTACAACTGGAATTTTGGCTGCTGCAGAGGAAACAATACCCGACCGATGTCCCTCACCAAAAACGTGATGAGATTGGTGCAGCCCTAAGTGATTGCCGATGGCCTTTAAAGCATTATCGTCGGAATCCTACAATGGTCCACCATATTGTGTTTAAGGTGGCTCTGTACTAAACCCCTTTCTTGATTTGAGAAAGCAAGATAGTTTAGGCTACAACACATTCACTTCATATGTGTTCTATTATGAAACAGAGTGATACTAAATGATGCTGATGTCGCATGGTGCAAGCCTATTTCGGTATCTAAGATACAAATGTGTGTAATTGTATGAAGACCACCTGTTCAATACACGTTTGCCATTTGATAAATGGTCTGTCTAAAAAGCTACATAGGACATGTTTCGACCTAGCCTAAAGGTCATCATCAGCTAAAACAACATAAAGAAGAAAGGCATATACAATAACAGTGATACATAAAAAACTTGAGATAAAGTACATTCAACAAATGCAATGGAAATCTGTGATTTAAAAATGTGCATAGCTTCAAACTTGGAAGAATTTAGTTGTAAGTGTGGGTCCAACTGTATTTAATACAACTGTTGGTTGGCTGGAGGAAATACTTAAAAATTGTGAAGACTGTTAAATGTTGTTCTATTTGTCATGTTTCTGGAAACTGAGTGAAGTTTTGAAAAATCTGTTACATTTCTTCACGGAAAGTACAAGTATAGCCAGGATGTAAAAGTGAAAACAAGAAGCCGAGTATGTCTTCTACCCTGGTTCAGCGAGAGGGACTGATGTCTTTCAGAATGTGAAGGGTAGCATAAAACTGGACCAGCCAGTATATTGTGTGAAGACCAGCGATAGCTGGAGTTGTGATAAAATGGGTATATAGGAAAACAAACCTTCTGGGAGTTGGGAAAAATGGAAATTTTAAGAGCTTGTTGTTAAGCAGACGAATATTCATGTTGAATATTTACAAGTTATAAATCTCATAATTTTGTCCCGTATTGGCATCAACTCAAGTAAGGTTAGGTTGAAGGAAGAATCCTACCTTCCAACACTTATTTTTTACTGTTAGTCTTCTGACTGCATAGGATCACTTTAGTCAGTCCATCGTTCAGGTCTCTTTGAAGGGATTGTTCAGGCTTTGCGGTTCTCCCAGTACTTCTTCAGACGCTCCGAACTTCGTGTCCTTTTTCCCTCAGTTGAAAACATGTGTGTTGTTAGTTTGTTTCATGTAAGGGTAAAGCTGAGGTTTGTATTCTTGAGTTTTGTATTCAGTTTTGTCTTATTTATGGTGTCGTCTGTTGTAAGGCCTATTTCCTTCAGATCCTTTCTTACTTCTGATCCATTTAGTCTGTGTAATTTTAATACATATTCCAGCTTAAAATCTAGTTACATTATTTTAAAAAGTACAAGTTTCGTTCTTAATGTGGAACATCTTCAGCTAAAAAGGAAATGGAATACAAAAATTGGCATAAATGAAATAAAAACACTCAACACGTCAGTGTTCACAAGTTTGAGATAAAATCTGTAAGTAAGGGACGTTCTTTCTTCAAAATGCTGGAGAAGTATGTACTTTAAATATCTTGAGGATAGACAAAAAAAAAAAAAAAAAAATTAAATGTAAAATTTTAAATACGATGACCAGGGGAAACTCCTTAAGAATAACTGAAATTGAGGTTAAGTTTTTGTTAAGTTTTAAGATGTGAAGGGAGTCTTTAGAAAAAAGAAATGGAGAAAAAAATCTTGTGAATATACGGCAGTGAAGTGTCAAAGGAAGGTCCTGCTATGTTTACTTCTTCCCTTACTTCGTCAATTGACTGAGTGTGTATGTGTATGGCTGTGAGAGGAGCATGAGGCAAAGGAAAGGAAACCTAGCGGGACCAGCTGGGAGATAAGCATTTTGATTGTTCCTTCGACACTTCACGCAAGAAGCCTCCCCAAAGATGCGATGATTTGTGATCAAGATAATAAAAGCAATCGGGTGTACCCTGGGCAACGTCAGAGAATTAATAACCTGACAGCTGATCCTTTCACACCAGGAACATTCACACCTAATCCCTTTTCAGGGCCACAGTTAACGATTATCTCTGTTAACATAGAAGGCATAACACCAGCCAAAGAAGAACTGCTACCAGAACTATGCAGGAAGCACCAATGCCATATACTGTGCATACAGGAGACACATAGAAGTTGTGATATTCGCAGGCCAAAAATAGATGGAATGCGTCTCGCCATTGAAAGACCCCATGATAAATATGGAAGTGCTATTTTTGTTCATCCAGATATCCAGATTTCATCCACAGCATTCACAGAGAAAAACAACATTGAAATCCTTACTGTAGAAACAGTTAATTGCACCATTTCATCCCTTTATAAACCACCTGGTGCTCAATTCACTGTAAACAAACCATCCAATTTCGGAAACAAGCATGTGCAAATTGTGAGCGGTGATTTGAACAGCCATAGTCCTCTCTGGCCTATGACCATGAAGATGAGAACAGGACAGCAGTACAAGAATGGGCAGAAATAAGCCAGCTGACTTTAATCCATGATGCAAAACTACCTGGATCCTTTAACAGTGGCAGGTGGAGGAGAGCTTACAATCCTGACCTCATATTTGGCAGCAGCAATATCAGCCAACAATGTATAAAATCTGTCTGTTCCCCAATACCCAATACACAGCATCGACCAATAATGTGCCAAGTATTTGCTGCTATAAGACCTCAGATGGTATCCTTTCGGAGGAGGTTTAATTTTAAGAAGGCAGACTGGTCAAGATTTGCGGAATTACTGGACGCCGAAATATCTGCTATAGAACCAGTACCCAGTTACTATGACACCTTCACCACAGTTGTAAAGAGATGCTCAAGGATGTCTATCCCCCCGTGGCTGTCGAACATCTTATATCCCCGGGCTTACTTCAGATCAAGCCACCCTACTTGCAGAATACAGCAACTCATTGGAAGAAAATCCTTTCAGTGAAGCAACTGTGGAAGCAGGGAACAAGCTTATTTCCTCTATTAGACAGACCAAAAGGGACCAGTGGATACAAACTATTGAAAACTTGGATCTCAAAAGAGACACTTCTGAGACGTCTAAGCAATGATCCAACCAAGATCACCACACATAATATCACTGCTAACCAAATAGCACATCAGTTACTGCTGAATGGGAAGGCAACCCACAAATCACAAAAACCGAAACTGCAAAGAGAAGAGCATGACAAGAGCGACGACCTAACATCATCATTCAGCATGGAAGAATTAGAGAAGGCTATCAAATGGAGTAAAAATGGAAAATACCGAGCTCGATAGCTGCAGTCGCTTAATTGCGGCCAGTATCCAGTATTCGGGAGATAGTAGGTTCGAACCCCACTGTCGGCAGCCCTGAAAATGGTTTTCCGTGGTTTCCCATTTTCACACCAGGCAAATGCTGGGGCTGTACCTTAATTAAGGCCACGGCCGCTTCCTTCCCACTCCTAGGCATTTCCTGACCCATCGTCGCCATAAGACCTATCTGTGTCGGTGCGACGTAAAGCAACTAGCCAAAAAAATGGAAAATTAGCTGCCTTGGATGATGTACGAACTGAGTAAATTAAACACTTTGGCTTAATGACGAAGAAATGGATTCTCCAACTCTTTAATAACTGTTTGAGCAGAAACCAAATTCCAAAGATATGACGGAAGAGCCGAGTGATTGCCTTGCTGAAACCTGGCAAAGAGGGGAATGATCCAAATAATTTTAGACCAATTGCACTACTATGTCACCTTTACAAACTGCTGGAAAGATTGATCTTAAATCGCCTATTACCTGTAATTGACCCATTACTTATACCTCAGCAATCTGGATTTCATCCTGGTAAAAGCTGTACTGGACAGTTAATAAACCTCACACAGTTTATAGAAGATGGGTTTGAGGCTCGTAAGGTGACAGGAGTGATATTTGTCGACTTATCAGCAGCGTACGACACTGTCAACCACCAGCTACTATTAGTCAAGGTCTACAATGTAACGAAGGACTTTAACCTAACAAGATTCATCGCCACTCTTTTGCAGAATCGCAGGTTCTTTGTTGATTTCCAAGAACAGCGTAGTCGATGGAGACTACAGAAAAACGGTCTTCCGCAAGGAAGTGTGCTGGCTCCAATTCTGTTCAATATATACACAAACGACCAACCCATAGCCCCCAATTGCAGTAGCTTCTTGTATGCCGATCTCGCTCTAGCCACTCGGAGAAGAGATTTTGAAACAGTGGAGAACACCCTCACGGATGCCCTTAATGATCTTTCTAGATATTACAGCACAAACCAGCTTAAACCGAACCCCTCAAAGACACAAGTGTGTGCTTTTCATCTGAGAAACAGGGAAGCTACTCGCAAGTTAAAGATAGTATGGTCAGGAGTCGACCTGGAACACTGCGAGTCTCCAAAATATCTAGGAGTGACACTTGATAGATCTTTTACTTTCAAGAAGCACTGCATGAACTGCAAATCGAAAGTCTCCACCAGGAACAATCTTTTACGGAAACTGGCCGGATCACAGTGGGGTAGCCAACCTGAAACCATCCAAACTTCTGCAATGGCACTATGCTATTCTGCGGCAGAGTATGCGTGTCCTGTCTGGTATAATTCAACATATGCCAAAGAGGTGGATATAGCTCTCATTGAAACTTGCAGAATTATAACAGGTTGTTTGAAATCCACTCCAGTTGAATGGCTCTATCAGCTTGCAGGAATAGCACCTCCTTCTGTTTGAAGAGAAATAGCTGCGAACAAGGAAAGAAAGACAGTAGAACAGGAAAGGACCCATCCTCTATATGGGCATGAACCGCATCTGCAACGTTTAAAGTCAAGGAAGAGTTTTCTCAGAACCTACTGAAAAAGCCAGGTTGCAGTTATGGAGGGCTACATCCTACCTTCCTCCTGGCTACGACGAAGAATGGATGACCTGGAAGTTCCTGAATAGACTGAGATCTGGAGTTTGCAGATCCAAGGTTAATTTGGCAAGATGGGGCTACATAGATCAAGAAAAAATCCAATGTGACTGCGGAGAAGACCAGACCATCCAACGTGTGCTCCAGTGTCGACTATGTCCAGCCTCCTGCACAGAAGATGAACTAAATATTTGTGTTACGTCCCACTAACTACTTTTTAAGGTCTTCGGAGACGCCGAGGTGCCGGAATTTAGTCCCGCAGGAGTTCTTTTACGTGCCAGTAAATCTACCGTCACGGGGCTGTCGTATTTGAGCACCTTCAAACACCACCGGACTGAGCCACTGAGCCACTCACCCCGGCAAGATGAACTATATCAAGCATCAAAAAAATGAACTGTGTACAACATGTGTGTTTCTTCACCACCATATATTCACAAGGTTTTTTCTCTATTACTTTTTTCTAAAACAGTTTTTCTTTCTTTTTGTTACAGACTCCCTTCAACATCTTAAAACTTTATAACAAAAACTTAACTTCCAAGGAGTTTCCCCCCAGTGATTGTGTTTGAAATTTAAATTTTTAAAAGTCTATTCTCAGTGCACACATTGACTTGTTGAGGTTTCAACTCAACATGAAGGAACATTTTATATCATTTAACTGAAGATGTTCCACATTAGGAATGAAACGTGCACTTTTTGAAATAATGTAACTAATTACATAGACTAGCATTAAAAAACAAATGGGTATTGGAAGGTGAGATTCTTCCTTCAACCTAACCTTAGTTTTAAACATATGTTGCCGGGCTCAGACGGTTGAGGCCCTGGCCTTCCGATCCCAACTTGGCAGGTTCGATCCTGGCTCAGTCTGGTGGTATTTGAAGGTGCTCAAATACGTCAGCCTCGTGTCCGTAGATTTACTGGCACGTAAAAGAACTCCTGCGGGACTAAATTCCGGCACCTCGGCGTCTCTAAAAACCGTAAAAGTAGTTACAATACAATACAATGGATTTATTTTGTCTGGCAAGATTAAGGCCATTAGGCCCTCTCTTCCATCTAACCAGAAAATACAGAATCTACATGTGCAAAATAGAAATAAATATACTTACAATTGAAACATCTACTAAACAGTACAATGTTATGATAAAAAATAAGAAAAAATAGGAGAATGATGATGATTATGATGATGGTAATGATGATGAAGATGATTATTTACACAGTTATGACATGATTAGCTAAATTCTATTATCCTTGGTAATAACATTGGAATTATATAACGTCTATAGTTTGAGAAAGGCTAAATCTACAGTATTTCCATAATATTACTTAGTAGGTAGCGGTGACAAAGTTGCCCAAAACTAGCAGGAGAGGCTCCTCTGACAGAGACGGGTAGTGCATTCCATTGTCGTGCTGAAGAAGTAACAAATGAGTTTGTATATCGTGTGGTGTGGTGAGGTGGAATAGATAAGAGTGTATCAGATTTTGACCATGTTCCAAAACTGTGATTGGATGAGAGGTGATGAAATTGACTGTACAAGTAGGGAGGTGAGCATGAGGAGAGTATTCGACGAAGAAAGCATAAAGCATGAAGATTACGGCGCTGTTTGAGTTTTAGCCAACCGAGTTCATCGTAGGCAGGTGTAACATGGTCAAAGTAACGTTTAAGAGTAGCAGTCAGGTCGTTGTACACGGCGTTACAGTAGTCGAAATAAGGTAATACCAGAGTGCAAATGAGGCGTTCTTTTAATACTCAAGAAAATATGTTGCGGAATCTTCTAAGTGAGTTAAGTGTCGCAAATACTTTCCTGGAGATGCTGGTGACCTGCTGCTTCCAAGAAAGATGTTCATCTATAATAACGTCGAGATCTTTGACAGATTCACTGAAATCAATGGGTGAATTTTGTAGGTAGAGTTTTGGTAAAGTGAAGTTGCTTATGGTTTTTGAAAAAAACCGAGAATGTGAAATTATTATAGCTTGAGATTTTACGTTATTTAGTCAAAGTCTATGCATGTCAGTCCAGTTAGTGAGACGTAAAAGCAAATAACATTATTATTATTATTATTAAACATATGTTAAATAGTTCTTTGAATAGGGTATTTTCATGTAGAATTATACTAGGATTATTTCTTTGACCTTCATCAATATATTCGGATGACGTGTTTTGATGTTACGTAGTATATTGAACCCTTTAATTGCCATGTCGCATGATAAATACCTTTCTTAGGTTGTCAGGATCAACGTGACTATCGAGTATCAAGGAAGACCTATCTACTTGAAATTATGATTATTATTAAAAATTCAGTACATAATATTATGTACATTAAGGCTGTAGTTTATAATTTAAAAATATTTTCAAACAAAAGATTAAGAGTTCAGTTTGTTAAAGAATTGCTTAAAACAACAAGGCTTATCGCGCAGTGGTTTACAAAATACAAGATCACAACTATTCAGGTGGTACTCAAATATAAGTCTTTTCATTCCAAACACGGGGCAGGAGAAAACTAGATGATCCACTGTTCGAGCATCTGTAATTTGGAATCGAAATTGCTCGAGGTAAGATTTAAATCTTCCATGTCCCTATAGAAATTGCGTTTGGACAAAGTTAGGCATGAACACTTAACACTGAAGTCGATCTGTAACTTTGGGGATCCTTTCAAGCTAGAAGTCCAGCTATTGTTCCATTGATTATATTTCTTGATTTGCTGCATCTGTGAAAATCCTAAAATACAGTTTTCATCCTATCACCTTAGAATTTTGATCATTTAATATCAGTATCAGCATGATACAACATACAAAGTTTCAAGTTTCTATCAATAACAGTTTTTGAGATATTCATAAATTTATCAATATTTTTAACAATTTTTGATGTATTTATAAAATGCTCCTCATGCCAAACGGCTCAGCAGATCTGGCTTAAAATTTAATCTTGGTTTTAAAAGACCAATATAAAAGAAGTGATGTGTGGGTTTTGACAAATTTTAATTACACTGAAAGGAACAAATTATTTCACATAGGCTTAACTTTTTAAATATATTTTATGATGATCATTGTTACCTCTACTACAGTGGTAACACTAAACAAGGCACAAACACAGTTAAAAGGGGAAGGTAAGAGCACAATACACAATATAAGTAAACACTACACACTCGGAAAAACAGTAGCTAGCATACGCAGATCTCCAACAAAACAAGTACGTAACTATCAGTAGCGCCAACTAGTGAACGACAATAAGGGAAGATGGAAGGCCTGGGAACCTACCAAAGGCATGGACATGGCTTAGATAGCGGATTCCGAAATGAATCACCGTGATCCTTAGTTTTAAAAATATTATTTACAAGATAATTCTACATATACATTCCAAGTTATGACCTATAAGTTCAGTGATATACATAGGTTGTTCGTAGCAGTGTAAATTCAAATTACAAATCAGCTGTACATCTAGTTACCAGTGCAGTAGTACAATGCAATTTACAGGTTATCCAAAATCTAGCGTACCGTACCTAAAGTGATACAAAACTATGAGAGGCAAACCCCAAGGGAAATACTATTAAACTACAATATACATATTTTAGTAAAACAAAACGGGAATGCCTCGGAAAACGAACAGGTAAGTCTAGCAGAAAAACTAAGGCGTCATAAGTAACTAATTTGGTGAATCTAGGCGAGGTTAGGGCAGACTCCTGTATGAAAACCAAATCGGAACATTACGGAATTTTTAACAGGAACGGAATTCAAGAGTGCTTACCCGGGGAGTGTGCCATCCCGAAAACCGGAGGGACGTCATCCAGATAGGCTGCTCGCAGACAGATAACCGAGACCAACAGAATTCAGGATACAGAATACCTTTGAACACTACCTCGCTCACTATATATAGGAATTACTGGCCTTGGAGGCAACCAATCAGCGTGCACGTGTCCCCTATCGCCACCTAGACTCACCAATCACAACCTTACTTTCGATCGAGAACTCAGACTAACATTCTAGAATACGCATGATCGCGAAGGTCGTATTTTTCCAGAATGAACAGAACACACTTTCTAGAACACATACCAACAAAGTAATACACCCAGTACAAAAGTTATGCAACTTTCTAGATCTTTCCAGGGACTATAGACAGAATTCTACTATTTACAAATGCCTATGTTACAACATTATACAGTACAGGTTAGGTCATTAAATTATCTTATGCTCTACAAATAACAGTACAGGTTAGGTCACGATAAATGAAACATTATATGGTACTTCGCCAATAAAGTCTTTAAAAAAAATTACATTCCACTCATCCTACATAGTTCACTTGTAACAATCATGATGAGAAAAAACTAGATTGCCACTGAACTATTGCATGTATTTTAAAATTTGCACATCAGTTTGTTATGTTGTATCTGAAACTATCCTAAAGGTTTCAAGTAGATTGATTGAAAACTGTGGCACGAGGAGCATTTTGAATTTTGAAAAGTGCTGGAAAATAAATTCTGAGGAAAAAGAGATTGATATTTTATAGATGAACAATAGTCCAATACTTGAATCTAGTTGACTTAAAACTCCCCAGCACCATATGTTGGACCCTCTGCTGCCTTCTTCCTGGCCTCACTAGCAGTTTAGAGAGTTTTAGTTTCCTTCGGGCTTTTTGAACACTTGTCGCCCAGACACTCCACTGTGGTCCCTCATTACACTAATTTTCTGTCCTGAGCTGGTAACTTTAACACCTCTAACACTAGCTTTTAGTTTCTCACTTGCTTTACAACCCATGTTGAATTCAGCACTTGCTGATGTTACAGCAATCTCCAGTTCTTTACTTGACATAAACACTTCCTTCGGATGCTTAGCCCAAATTACATTATGCATTCCCCGGGCACAATATCTGGTGTGGGGATTTTAACTTCCCCTACTTGATCATGTAAAATAGTACTTACATTCTTATTCCTGTTAGAAATGTCATTGTTTCACTTTATCCAACACTTTACTAGGTCGTTTCTTCCGGCGACAACAAGTCTCAATTCTTCTGCCCATTATGTACACTGATAATAACACAACCTCACAAATCCCAACCTCAAAAACTAAGCTGCTTGCACTAAGTAGATACTGTTATTGTTTATGGATCATTTATAATACACTTATTACAAATGTAACATTTAATAAATTACAGAAAAGCAGAGTAGGCCTAAAACACGAATGATAAACACAAAACGTGAGATCACAACTCTTTGTTTACATCCAACACATGGACAAGCTCCATCCTTGAAATAAGCACCAATTCCACTCGATATATTGATAGTCCATCAGAATAGCCAACATAAAGACCCACAGCAACAAAATTTCTTACATTCAACCCGCACGCTCAATTCAAAATCTTCGAAAAACGAAAGATATTCATGAGAACAGTGTCGATGGGCGGCAACGCCCACTTGCACCGAGTCATTTAAATGGCCACTAAGGGCTTTAAATGGCTAATATTTAAATAAAACAAAGCTCAAAAACAAAGTACAAGGTATAAACATTATGAGAACGTAAAAAACAAAAAATGGATTTTTTCACAATTTTCACCAAATTACACAGATACATTGCCTTAACACAGCACATAGGAGGTTCATCATATGTAATTCCAATGTTTCATGTGGCGGCTAATTTTGCTAAAGTATCTGCTCTTTCGTTTCCATCAAATCCTGTATGACCACAAATCCAAGACATACAGATGTGAGGACATTCTTCGGCTATTGGATTCATATTGTATTTGTTGTCAATGGAGCTCAAAGCTACTTGTGAATCACCGAGTATCTTCACATTCTTGTTGTTAGTTTTACACCACAGCACTGCATTCTTTATGGCCCAGAATTCAGCCTGAAAAACTGAGCAGCTATTTGAAAGCCTATACTGGGCTGAAAGCAACTTTGCGAATTCTATCAGTATGAAGTATGTGCGAGTCGTCTGTATACAATCATGAAAATGTGAACAATTGTTGCAAACAAGTTTCTTGAAATAGCTAGGATGTCCAGACTGAACAGCAGTGTTTAAAACTGGTAGAATTGATACTTTGCTTTTCTTACACAGAGTCAATTCAGTTACAAATAATGGCTCAATTACTGCATTTACCAGAGCAGCTTTGGTAGATCTGTGGCCGTTGGTGACCAGAAATCAGTGAACCAACAGAATTATGTAAATGTAAATTGTTGTCTTGTCATCATTTTAGGTAAACAAAAACATTTAAAAAACTTCCATAACACACGCTCTGATAACAAATGTAACCGTTGTTTCGAGTGCGTACATAAATAATAATAATAGTAAATAATATAACTAATAATATCACTAAGGAAATACTTGTAAATAATGCAGTGGCGGAGTGTTCATATCAGAACATAGAAGCGTGACGAGGATCTTTAAATACGCAAAATTAAACCAAATACAAGGAACACTTACAGGAATGAACAAAAACTATCACAAGATTAAACATTAGAATACAAACACTGTGTACTTACCATATTACAAGAATAATGCAGCAACAACAAACCAGTACAAACTAGAGTTAAATGTGGACCCATTTTATCTTACAACTAAGACAGGATGGTGGAAGGTGCGGGAAGCCCTAATGAGGTCCATGGGAACGTATGCCCCGGTAAATTAGTGTTGTAACATTACAACTTAGCAACACAAACTGTAATTTGTATTGAAAAGGTGGATCAAAACAACCAACAAATTGTTAGTATATCATAGCATAGTTCAATACGGGTCTAATAATGAGATTAGTTACATGTAAAGCCCGTGAGATTCGAAGAGCAAAACCCCTTTGAATGTATGTTGTCATTTGGACTTTGTGTCCGACTCGTTGGCTGAATGGTCAGCGTACTGGCCTTCGGTTCAGAGGGTCCCGGGTTCAATTCCCGGCCGGGTCGGGGATTTTAACCTTCATTGGTTAATTCCAATGGTCCGGGGACTGGGTGTTTGTGCTGTCCCCAACATCTCTGCAACTCGCACACCACACCCAACACCATCCTCCACCACAACACGCAGTTACCTACACACGGCAGATGCCGCCCACCCTCATCGGAGGGTCTGCCTTACAAGGGCTGCATTCGGCTAGAAATAGCCATACGAAGTTATTATTTGAACTTTGTGAAGCACCGATGAAAGACGAGTGCTTTTAAAATGTAAGTGAAATCGAAAGAAAATTACCGGGGACTCGTTTTACTCATGGGAAATGGTATTTTGACGAGTCTATACCAGCAGAATGAACAATTTTTTTTTTTTTTTTTTTTTCTGACTAAGCTTTCATTCAAACTGTAGGCAACTTAAGCGTTGAATGTTCAGTTGCTTTTAAATATTTTACTTCATTTTACATTCACTGTTATTAATGTTAAATAAATGTGTGACAATTCATAAAAACACTTTATTAAGTAGAACACATGTCAGTACCAGTATCTGTAGTTACATACATTATTATTATTATTATTAGGAGGAGGAGGAGGAAGAGGAGGAATGAAGCTTATAGTTTTGTGACCAATAATCTCAGTATCATAAAGCCACGGGACCTCATTTTTTCTCCGAAATCCGAACCACCGGACACGACTTTCACCTTGAAAATCACACGTGCATTAATCGGGACTCGAACCCAGTCCGTCTTGATGGTTCCAAGCAGCTTGACCCCTGCGTCATCACACCCATTCTTTATTATTACTTAACTGTGATATTAAATATACATTTCATTATTCAGTGATCGTATTTGATGCGGAGTTTAAGATTTATTAGTCCCTCATGCCATGTCGCCATAGGACTGATTCGTGCATGTAATCCCGCGATGCTGTCAAGTAAACACGCGACAATCGCCTTTTAACTACATTGCGCAGACATTACGCAACTTAAACATTTTTTTTTTTCTTTTTTTGCAATATGTACCTTTGTCCTTCTTCTAAACAATATCTTGACGTGTGTGTATGTTCAGTCTTTAGCCCTAAGGCTGGTTGGATCCTCAACAGCTCTGCCATCAGCTGTCATAGATAGGCTATGCATCACTGAAGAAGCGTACTAGGGAAATGAGGAGTGAGGTAGTTTCCCGTTGCTTTCCTCACCGACCGAGCTCGATAGCTGCAGTCGCTTAAGTGCGGCCAGTATCCAGTATTCGGGAGATAGTGGGTTCGAACCCCACTGTCGGCAGCCCTGAAGATGGTTTTCCGTGGTTTCCCATTTTCACATCAGGCAAATGTTGGGGCTGTACCTTAATTAAGGCCACGGCTGCTTCCTTCCCACCCCTAGCCCCTCCCTGTCCCACGTCGTCATAAGACCTATCTGTGTCGGTGCGACGTAAAGCAACTAGCTTTCCTCACCGAGCCAGAAGTTGCTATTACATATCAGTCTGCCAAGCCCACTGAAATGCATGCACCAACCGACCCTATGAGCAACATTTTCACACCATTCATAGCAGGGACTGGCTGCATAAGGAATCGCTCATACCTCAGTCACTTTCATATTGTCAAAGCCAAGGATAAGACAGAGACAGATGAATGAAAGTTACAAAATTGCTCTAGCCTATACCAGAAGACATAGTGCACTATTATCAATAAAAGTTGCCACAATTCGCAAACTTTAGAAGAAAACGTAATGGAATGTAAAGTCAAAAGTAAACCCAGATTGTTACATTTGAAATTTTATTAAATTCCATACATCAGGTTTACAACAATGAAGTTAGGAACCAAACACAACCTTTGTCCCCCTTATGTAACATGTTTCATGTGTTGTAGGATCTCCTTGCTGTCCACGAAGCTGCTGATGACAAAGTGAGGACTTCCTTTGAACTGTGTGCCATCTGTGATCAAGTTTTGTCTCATTCAGACCTTCAGTACCACCAAGGAAGACATTCACTTGATATCCATTTCTCTGGCACTGAGTAAGGATTGTTAATAGACAGGGAAGAAATAGTTCTATTTGTCCAAATTTACTATTCCTCTTGTTTGTTTGTCTGTCCTACATTCCAAAGTGATCTAAATTGTAGAGTAATGCCATGCATGGACAGACAGTAATGTAAAGTGCAATGCCATACAAGTCGTACAGGTGTTTGATTTTTATTAGATTCCACACATATTGTAGTACAATAGCCATTTCTTGTTCAGTGATACTTTATTGATCTGTAAACATAAACCATCATAATGTGATGGAGAAGTGTATGGCATTGCACGATGTTTCTTGTGTCACTCACTATGTGCCTCGATAACAAGCTTGTGTGTTGCTAATATTGTACATAAGAATGTGAACAATAAATGAAACATACTTCAGTTTTCTGGAAAGGAAATTGTCAAAGTTACAAAACTGACTGCATTCTCAACAATAACTATTTGACAAGCCACTAGGAAAAGGGACTCTGTGGAGATCAGAAGGGACGATATGCTGACTTCCCTAACAACAGCCCACTTATCTGACAAGGAACAGCAAGAGCATGCAGATCTTCTCCACTCCCCGGCTAATGAAAGTGTTTTTAGGTGCAAATTTCAGATGAAAAAAGGAAGTTGCTCAAATAAGGTTTAAAAAAAGGGTCAAAAAGGTACTGGTTTATCCAACTAATTCAATGGTTTCTCTTTCCTCTATTCTAGTTTACTGAATTACAAACAAGTACATCAAAATATCAGTCATCAAAAGAAGGGAAAAAAATGAAGCTGTTGTACTTCAAGACATTAGGCATCTCTATATTTTTAAAAGTGAGTCTGTTTCTATTAGGAGATAGAATGTCTTTGTAGATGCTAAAGCTTCTTTTGACATCACAGAAACCAGTGGGACAAACCATGTATTCACTCGGAATGGCAACTCTACAGATGTGAATTCCTCAATGTCTGGATTCTTCTGAAGACTAGACTCAAGTTTGTCTTTGGCAAAGCCATCTAACTGCTCTCTCACAGAAGTAAAGATATCCCTTCCACACCTTGTTCTTCTAATCGTTTAATAACTGCAGTCAGGTACTTGTAACTATAGACACAATATAGTTCTGTCTGCAAATGATATATTTTCTCCGGTAACAGAAGTTGTTGTGCCTTGGAAATTGCACCTGCATCTGCTGGATTCAAAGAAAGCGCAAACACTCTAATTTTGTCAAAATTCTCACACAACATAGCAGCACACTCAATCCATGATCCCCAGCGAGTAATGAAGGGGCAGGCTAGTGGTTTCCCTGTAGGCAACAATAGCTTTCAGTTGAATCTTCTTCAGGGCAGAGATGTCGTATTTGTTCCTTATGGATTCACAAACCCTGTGAAGGACATAAACCAAGCATGTCACAGGTTTCAATTGGTTAACAACTGAAACCCTGTATGGAGCTTGGTCAAACTCAATACCAGTAGGCCAGAGTTCATTACTGTACTGGCATTGGCTTTCTGCAGCTTAACGTTCTCCCCTGCTAAGGTCAAAACATATCGTTCCATTGAGTCTATGGCTTCATCCACAATGATTCCCACATCGCAGTCAGACACTTTCTCCTTGATTTTTTGTATGGTTTCTTGGTAAACAGGCTCTATGTAGTTGAAGTATTCTCATCGGTCATTGACATCTTTGTGTATTTTTCAAGAAATCCTTTGAAGGCTGGATGGTTAACCTTATTGAGTGGAATTCCTGCTTTTGTAAGAGCTGCACACAAGTCATTGTTTGGCTTTTTGAGGAACTCTCTTGAAACGCATTTTGTAATAGAGGTTGTTATGCTTAGAGCTGGAAATGTGTTGTTTGTTGTGATCTGGCTGGTGTTTTTCATCTAACAAAATTCTTGAATCACAAATAGTATATCGCATAATAGTTCCATCAGTATCTATGAAATCTTGTTTGAATTCCTGAACCAGAGCAATAAATCGGGCACTGGACACCTTTGGCATGCTAAAATTTAGTAGTGCACTCGTTTAGTAATGTAACAAAGTGCTAACACCAGTTCACTTGCTAACTCAATGCGACTATCACAGAACTGACTCGCTGTCCACACTCTCTTATAACACCACGACAGTTACCAGAATGTTCTCTTTCTTGCTGGAACTGCAGTCTCAGCAATTTCTAGTAGCTTTGAGCAGAACCTGCATGGGTGCGGTTGCTGACATCTCTGCGTCACCAGCCTCCACCTCCATGCAAACAGATGATGTCTCTCACAGTAACAAACTCACATTCACAAACAGCAGGCGACTGATTCTGATGTGATAGAATCACTCATTGTCTATTGCATTATTGGGGGCTACATTATAGCAGTAAAGCGAGAGAAAGAGGTTTTGTTGAACACGCAATTATTTTCCATTGGTGCAGGTGTACTTTCAACTCCCACGTGGTGTTTACGGAAAGAGGTAGGCACGTACTCAGCAAGCTGAGGCAAGGCCAACTAGATAGACAGGCCATAAGGCTCCCCCTCCACTTCGGGCGCTACGTCACACGAGTTGCCAGTGACTTGTAGGCTGATCTGAACCTCGCAGCAGTGAGGCTATCGACGGTGTTGAATGATTTAAACGTGTGTGAACATTGTGAATTATGGCCACGTCGTGTTGTATACCTGGTTATAGAATCAACAGCAGCTCTAAACAGCCTAATATTTCAGTGTTTAAATTTCCTACTGACTTGTTTCGGAAACAAAAGCGGATCATAGCCATCCATTGAACCAAATTCGTCCCATCAGCAAGCTCAGTTGTGTGCGTAAAACACTTCGACGAAGTTTCGACGATTATGTTAAAAGACCTGATGAGTCTATTTTAACTGTAAAACCTAACCATTTAAAACTCTCAAACGACGCTATTCCTAAGTTTGAAAATGTGCCCGCCTATCTTCTAAAAATCTTCCAACACCGAGCAAAACTCCTATTCAAAGACAAGAAGAAATTGAAAAACGGGAAGAGGAAGGAAAGAAAGAAAACTGAGGAAGAATATGACAGCATCAAGGACTTCGATGACGTTCAGGGTAATTTCATTATTAAACGCAAATTAATTTAGACAAAGTTTTCGTCAATTTTAACAGCCAAAGTCTCTGTATTTTCAAAATGTATATGACTGAGGAAAATATTCCGAAAATTGGTACTTCCTTAACATTAAACGAGGCTCTATCCATTAAACATGATATTTTCATGAGCAATATCCCTGATATACATGCATTAGGTGACGGCAGCCAAATATTAAAATGGTATTTGTAACTTCCTGTTTAGACCTGCTCGTAATTCAAAAGTGACTGTCCACGACAAAATAGAAGTATAATTTTGTAAGGAACAGTTGAATATAGCCTTTGCAAAGAAAGTATTTTACTCCTGTATACTAATAACATGGCTCACTTCAATATTTTTCACATTTCCTGGGGCGTAAAAGAAGATAAGACAGTTAACGTTTCTTACAATGCCTCACCCGGTTATTCACAGTCTTTTACTGCAGAACTAGGCACGGGAAATTCGGGTATTGATGATTCACATTGGAATTACTTGAAAAAGAAACTAAAATTGTTAAAGGAGCATGAAAGATTTTGTAACTTGTTGGATGGAGTGAGCTGAACTATAAAGGAGGAAAGGTTTTATTTTTTTGTTTTTGTGTTTGCTAGTGGCTTTGCGTCGCACCGAGACAGATAGGTCTTATGGCGACGATGGGATAGGAAAGGCTTAACAGCTGGAAGGAAAGTGACCGTGGCCTGAATTAAGGTACAGCCCCAGCATTTGCCTGATGAGAAAATGGGAAACTAACGGAAAACCATCTTCAGGGCTGCCGACAGTGGGATTCAAACCCACTATGTCCCGATGCAAGTTCACAGCCGCACGCCCCTAACCGCATGGCCAAATCGCCCGTTAGGAGGAAAGGTAGAGGGAGTTGCTTTTAGTAGTAAAAGCGGAGAAAAAACACTACGTTAGCTACAACTGCACAAACTTTTATGTTGTCATCCAGTCTTTAAAAAAATAAAGAGGTTGTTGATTTGTTCCCATGTAAACGTGACATTTCTCAGAAGAACTAAGTCTTTAAAGTATTAACAGATAGGCCTATAGCTTATAAGGCACCATGCATAATTTCTAATAATAACAGTGTTAGTAGGAACATGTTTGGAAGCTGTGCAAAAGCAATTTACAGACCACTTTTCACGAAACACAAAAAATAAATAATTGTTTGATACTGGTCATTTATTTAAAATCTTAATAAATAACTGGCTTAATCAAGCTGACAACTTATCCTGACTTTGACAACCCCGAGTCAGACAAAAGAATGTCTACCTGAGTCTATCTGGTGCGGCCTTGGCTTGCTCCTGCCCTGGACCAAAAGTTGTTGTACCAGACTCTTTTAGAGCTACAAAATGTAAACCTGCATACTAATGTTTTTACATGAGGATTCTCAGAGAAAAATTGATTTTGCTTGTCAACAATGTTCTGGAAAACAAAAACGTCATGTTTAAAACATGCAGTGATTAAATAAATAGTTTTAAACATTTCGTTGACAAATGTATATACATCTTTTGTAATATATTATTGAATAAGAATAGAAAAGTTACCGTAGACAAACTCATGGCTAAGAAGAAGAAATCCTCAGGAAAATAAAAATGTATAAACTGAATCCTTAGGAATTGTTATGTAAGTTTTAAGTTGCAGCATAATTTCTAAGAAAGGTTTCAGACTATTGTTGTGAATTGCCATCAGGTATTTTCCTAGTAACATTACAACTATTTGTATACGTATTATGCGTTCTAATCTTTTACATGATACCGTGTTCAGTTACAAGTGACAGATGTCAGCATAATTTTACGTAAAGAATTGTACATATACTGCCCAGCCAGTTTTCTCCCTGTATAAAACTCGTGTAGTATACAAGCCCAAGTAAAGCCACAATGAAGGAGTGTTCAGTTATATTGTTAAGGTTGAATAAATGAACAATATCATGGTGAAAGTGAGAGCGGGCCCTACACTGCCATGCTGAACGCCAGCCACTCTCGTGACGTCACGGTCCGAGCCTTGTGGCCTGTCTATGTAGTGCGGCCTTGGCTGAGGTGACGTTAATTGAAAGTTAAATATTTTATATTGATTAGAAATCTTATAGAATAAATTGGAATTAAACTTAAAAGGAAAAAGGGGATTATGGGCATGGTTGGGGGATAAGGAATAAAGGTCCCAAAAAAGGGAAAAAGGTGCGTGAAAAATGCTTCTTTTCGCAACTAGAAACAGAATTTCACACTGTGATATCTTTCCGAACAGCTTTAATTTACCAGAACAAATAAGCTGCGCACCTAAAAATCCTAACCCTGGTTATCACTGATAATGAATTAAAAGATTGTTTGGGTGGTTGAGAATGAGTTGCTGTCGCTTAGTACACAATTGGTTGTAGTCGTCCATTGGCAACCAAAATGCAATGCTGCAGTAACTCTACTCGAATATTCTCGATAAAGAACTTCAACATACTTTTTTTTTTTTTTTTTCGCTCAGCTTTTTGTTTCCCATTCAAGACTGAAAAAGTTTGGTCATCAACAAACTTAACCTGAATGCTGCTTTATTCCTAAACTCTTAATTGATTTATCCCACGTCTTTTCCGTTTGTTAAGTTAGGATGTAATCTGCAACTAGTACGCTGAATGTTGCTTCAAACTGCTGGAAATGCGTATCGGTTTGCCTTTTGCATTTCAGTTTCAAGTCAGCCAATAACGTTTTGTGACTCAGTGAGTGACTGGTTCCTTTCGCTCTAAAATGGTAGACCTATAATCGTCCTCATTTGCTTTTGAGGTCTATTATTTTTTGCTTATTTTTTCATGATCTTTTACCCATGGTTTGCTCGAAACAACCAATAAAAGGCTAGGAGGCCCAAGGAACTCTGCGTATACAAGAGAATCTAGAAAAATGAATTTCATTTTATGGGTCCGTATTGAACTTTGATTAAACCAAATTAAAATAAGCGAGTTATTCCACCTTTTCAATACAAATTAAATATTGTTTATTAAATAAACATTTAACAAAGAAGAATTATTTTTAATTCATACTTTCAAGTGCCTTTTTACCTTCATTTTTAAAGTCATTAATCTCCATGGATACCTTTAATATTTTTTTACATTGTTTTCTTTACACACAACTATAGTATGTGTGTGTTAGTGGTAGTCAGTGTAAGCATTTATCAGGATGTTGAGGTAAGTTGCATGCTATTTCGTTAACATTCCGTTATTCAGCTGATCCAGAGCTCTGTACCTGACACTGACCTTGGCAACATCCCCCTTCTCACCCCGTCACCCCGCTTGCTCCTCAAACAGGCATTATCTCCCTCTACCAACTCTTTACAGTCCTGCCATGTCAACGCACTCTCCTTGGTAGCGCACTTTGACGAAATTCAAGCCATAATGAGGGAAAAAAATATCCATATTCTTGGTATTAGCAAAAGCTGGTTTACACCGAGCATACCCTCTGGTATGGTGCAACTTGGCCGGTATTCCCTCTTACGTCATGATAGATCCGATGGCAGAAGGGGAGGTGGGGTGGGCATGTAGTGCAGAAACGACGTAAAAAGCCGGGTGATATGTGTATCATCTAACAATGCACAGCTAAAGCCAGAATTCATGTTTGTTGAAGTCATTATTAACCAACAGAAACTCCTTATACAGGGTCTTTATTTATGCTTGGCAAGGACTTCCTCACTTGACCTTGGCCGCCGATGACAGGCCGCTACCGGCTGCTGGCGCGTGCGGTTTCCGGCACTTCCTGCGGTTGCTGAGAGCTGAGCTCCGAGATAGTAGGGTGTTCAATGAAGATACTGCATTCTGTATGTCGTATTGTACAGTGTTTTATTGTGATTGTGTATAGTGCTGTAATGTATGTGAAACATTCGTTACGTGAACGTGTATATCTGCACAATAGTTACATTAAGTGCAGACAATCGTGCGCTAGGACAAGACAAAAGTTCGAGCAAAATTTCCAGGGAGACCCATTCCTGTCAATCGGACAATAAAACTGGCCAAGAGATTCAAACGTACAGGTTCAGTAAACAATAAAAATAGACATAAAGGTCGTTATCTCCTTACGGAAGCGTGTTTGGTACGGGAATCATAAGTAAAAAATCTGTGGCCCCCGCGTAGCCCTGATTTAACGGCATGAGATTTTTATTTGTGGGGAATGTTAAAAAAATGTAGTTTATTGGAACAACCCTCACACACTAGATGAACTTAAAGAAAATATAAGAGCTGTAATTGCATCCGTCAGTGCTGAAGAACTTGGTAGAGTAACCAAAAACTTCATTAGGAGATGCCAATTATGTTTGGCAGTGCATGGGGAAGATTTTCAGCATAAACTGTAAAAAGGGTGAGTTAAATGCATGATAATGATTTTGAGCACCGTATTCTGCCGTACATACACACGCGGTAGCCAGCAACTGAACCATCACTGGCGGTCAAGGTCGAGCGGGAAAGTCCTTGCCATCACAATCTATGAGCTTCATTTTCGTATTGATTGCTACTACAATATAAAAATAACATAGAAGCCTCCACCTTATCAATACAATGTTTATTTACAAGATGCAGTAAATTCAGTACCGGTTTCGACCCCTATGGGGTCATCCTCAGCTGTTATACATTAAATCGGTTTCAAAAACATCACATAAGGACTAATGTCTTCATATCACTGACCCAATTTGACAGATCATGAAAAAGTAAATATAACAGTAGTATAATGGATCTTTTCTCATTGACTAGAAAGTTGCTTATTATGTAAAGCGTCATCTCATTGTAGCCTGAGTCTAGTAGACATCAAATAAAGTTTACAACGGTATATGTGGAATTATTACATATTTACATATATATTATTGGAACATACATTGTCTATTAAAAATGAATATATACACATAAAATTTGACCCGCTATAACAGGCCGTTTAAAAGTGGATGAAATGATAAAAACAAGATAAAATGAGTCCACATTTAACTCTAGTTTGTACTGGTTTGTTGTTGCTGCATTATTCTTGTAATATGGTAAGTACACAGTGTTTGTATTCTAATGTTTAATCTTGTTCATTCCAATGTTTTCTTGATTAATGCTAGTATAATATATTACAGTTGTCTTGATGTACTAAATTATTATGAGAAATTGCGTGCACCATTGCTAAGTTAAGATAATGCCTATTGTAAACTGGAGTATTAAGTAATGCCGTGCATCTTGGGATTAAAACTATGTCGATGTCAACCAATATACATAAGTTCTAGGTGATAACGTGAGGGCTTCCTTTATATTGTAGACTGTAATATGTTGGGTGTTGGCACTGTGTATGCTGCACGGCTGCCTTGCCAAGCATAAATAAAGACCCTGTAGTTATTGTATACATCCGCCCAAAATAACAAATATGACTGAATTCGAATTTCGCTTACTCAACCTACTGCCTAGTTACGAGCATATTATTGCCGTAGGTGACTTCAACATTAACCTACTTGCTAAAACGTACAAAATTAAACAATTTATGGACATGTTTTCTTCCTGTGATATGACCATCCTCCGTTTAGAGCCTACTAATCACACATACCCAGAAAACTACAAAACACACGCTCATTGACCACATTGTGACAAATAACCCAAACAAAGTTATCTCACAGCCAGATTCCAGTCCCAGCCATCTCCACTCATGACCTTATCTACCTATCCTACTCCCTCCGAATGCCAAAATATAAACCTAAGTATGTTATTTCCAGAAACACAAAAGGCATTGATATGGACGAGTTGAGACATGACGCTTACAATCTACCCTGGAATGACATACTCCTATTGGATGATATAGACGCGAAAGTAGTAATCACTCTGTACGATAAACACGCCCCTAAGCGACAGATAACAGTTACTCGCCCACCTTGTCCCAGGCTAAATAATGAAATTACAAACACGATGGCCCACCGCGATGCATTTTACAGACACTTTAAATTAACTGGTGACCAAAGTGACTTTGAAAATTATCGGGTCCTTAGAAATAGAGTTAAAAAGTTCGTTAGAAACCGTAAATTTACTTACTTGCAAAACATGACTGCAAACATGAATTCTAGCAGTGCTTGGAACACGCTTCGTTCCTTAGGCATAGGGAAACCTCAGCAACAACCTCATGAGCCAGACATACCACTCAATAAGTTAAATGCATTTTTTACTGAAGAAAGAACACCACCTAATGTACTAAATTCCCCTAAATCAGTACACAACTCCGTTATGAACCCTTTACCTGACTAACAACATTTTACATTACACCGAGTTACTGCTAATAAAGTAAAAAAAAAGTATTATATTCTATCAAATCAAAAGCCAGCGTACTGGATGATATCCCTATAACTTACTTACACAACATTATTGGTGCTGTTGTACCAATTATTACCCACATTTTTAACTACTGCCTTCCTTCACTGTGGAAACTAGCCAATGTTACCCCTGTTCCTAAGAAACCTGACCCCTCCCAACCATCCAACTACAGACTAATTTCTATCTTACCTGCAATTTCCAAAGCACTCGAGTGTCTGGTTCATGAGCAGGTGTTGGAATACTTAAACAACCATTCACTCCTAGACCAATTGCAATCTGGCTTCAAGAAGGGACACAGCACAGCAACTGCCCTGCTCAAACTGACTGATGACATACGACACGCAATGGACCAAAGACTGGTGACAATACTTACTCTCCTCGATTTCAGTAGCGCATTTGACACTATAAACATCCAGACTCTATTAAACAACGTGCAATCTTACTACTTCTATCAACGAACTATTAATTTCTTTTCATCGTACCTCAAAAATCGCACGCAACAAATTATAACCCTTGATCAAACGTCTCACTGGCTAACCAGGAAGGAAGGCAGGGTAATGTTTTAGGCCCATTGCTCTTTATTTTGTATATAAACGACATGTCATCTAATTTAAAGAATTGTAGCTACCATACTTATGCGGACGAGTTACAAATTTACTGTCGCTGTAAGACCTCTGATTTGCCTCATGCCATAACAGGCATCAATGCTGACCTTCAGCGACTTAATGCTTACTCCTTAATGCTTACTTAACCCCTCCAAGACACAAGCAATCATTATTGGCTCTCAAAAATTGTTGGCCACACTACAATATGAAACTATTCCTCCAGTTATACGGAAAGGTAGAGTTATTCCATTCGGCCAAACTGTGAGAAATCTTGAAGTGACAATCAATGAAACTTTAAATTGGTCTGAATATATTAAGAATGTGTGTAAAATATTTTCGATACTTCATTCGATTAAAAGAAACAGCAATATTTTACTTTGTAATGTGAGAGTCAAACTCATACAAACGCTAGTGCTTCTCGTCCTCGACTACTGTGACGTCATTCTGGTAGACGCAACAAAAGAGCAGACTTCGAAACTTCAGCGAGCGCTTAATTGTTGCCTTAGATTTATATACTGTACAGTCTGAGTTATGATACACGTCACCCCATACGATCACACTATTTCATGGTTGAAACCTGACAAACAACGAACGTATCCTATACTGATACAGATATACCGACTGCTCTCTGAAGACAGACCACTATACATTTCATCCCAGCTTAAGTATTTGTCCTCCTTTCACAGCAGTAATACCCGCTCTGGTTCCTCCCTTTCTATCCCTGTTCACCGATCGTCTATGTACAACAATTCCTTTGTTTTGGCAGGTTCTAGACTTTGGAATTCCCTGCCTGTCAGTGTCACAAATTCCACCTCATAAGACTGCTTGCCGAGACTACCTGCTGAATGCAGCTGACTAACTTGTATGACTGAAAGATTGAATGAATGTGAGTTAGAAAAGTGTAATGTATTTTTGTGTAGGTTATTATTTACTATATAATATTATATACTCAAACTCTGTTCCCAATGACGTTTCACTACAGTGGTTAAGTGTAAGAGAGGGCCAAGAGCCCTAACTTCGCCACCTACAAAGGCATAATTAATAAATCAATATAGAATTTCCTTTCCACTGCAATAATATATTTGTTCATCTCACATTTTAACTAAGGCAATACTTTGCATGTATGCTCAATTCAACATCTCATCAAGATTGTGAATGATTTTAAACTATATTTACGTTTCGCAATGATAAGAAGAATATCAAGACTTTTTCTCCTCAACCACAACAACACGAAGAATATTATAAGACTTCTTCTTCTCGTATATTCCCACAGCTAAGAGAACTAATTTCTTACAACACAAGTGTTTTAAGGAAATTCTAATAATTTTTCGTAGTGACAAACTTCTGTGTTTTAAGACCATCTTTAAAACCACTGTGTTTCAAGTACTCTGTTCTACACGCAATATGGCTGAAGATGACCTTTAATAGGTCAAAACTAGTCCCATTAAATGTTTATTTAATAAAAATAATTAATTTGTATTGAAAAGGTGGAATAACTCAATATTTTAATTTGGTTTATACTAGAGAAGCCGTGCTAAGAACCGTTGCGGGAGGAAAAATAAATTTTAATAACCTTTTTGAATGGCTATTTTTGTAAATTTTGTGAGAAATAAAGACTTCTATTTTAAAATGCAAACGTCAGTGTAAAATACATTTTAATTGGCAACTACTAATGTATTTTAACCACACTCGCCAGCACAAAAACTCTACATGTAATGACGTTGCAATGTTACTCAGGAGCCTTACAGCACATTGGTATGTGGAGTCCGACAGTTCTTGGTATGGTTTGGCCTGCTTGAAGCCTCAGTGAGCGATCCAAACACACTCCAGGAGGCCTTCTCAAGAGGACATTGCAATCTTACTCATGAGCCGAACAGCACATTGGTCTGGTTTGGCCTGCATGAAGCCTTGGTGAGTGATCCAAATACACTATAGGCGGCCTTCCCAAGAGGACATTGCAATGTTACTCATGAGCCGTACAGCACATTGGTCTGGTTTGGCCTGTATGAAGCCTCGGTGAGTGATCCAAATACACTATAGGCGGCCTTCTCAAGAGGACATTGCAATCTTACTCATGAGCCGTACAGCACATTGGTCTGGTTTGGCCTGCATGAAGCCTCGGTGAGTGATCCAAATACACTATAGGCGGCCTTCTCAAGAGGACATTGCAGCATTACTCATGAGCCTTACAGCACATTGGTCTGGTTTGGCCTGCATGAAGCCTCGGTGAGTGATCCAAATACACTATAGGCGGCCTTCTCAAGAGGACATTGCAGCATTACTCATGAGCCGTAGAGCACATTGGTCTGGTTTGCCCTGCATGAAGCCTCGGTGAGTGATCCAAATACACTCTAGGAGGCCTTCTCAAGAGGACATTGCAATCTTACTCATGAGCCTTACAGCACGTTGGTCTGGATTGGCCTGCGTGAAGCCTCGGTGAGTGATCCAAATACACTATAGGCGGCCTTCTCAAGAGGACATTGCAGCATTACTCATGAGCCTTACAGCACATTGGTCTGGTTTGGCCTGCGTGAAGCCTCGGTGAGTGATCCAAATACACTATAGGCGGCCTTCTCAAGAGGACATTGCAGCCTTACTCATGAGCCGTACACCACATTGGTCTGGTTTGGCCTGGATGAAGCCTCGGTGAGCGATCCAAATACACTATAGGCGGCCTTCTCAAGAGGACATTGCAGCCTTACTCGTGAGCCGTACAGCACATTGGTCTGGTTTGGCCTGCATGAAGCCTCGGTGAGCGATCCAAATACACTATAGGCGGCCTTCTCAAGAGGACATTGCAGCCTTACTCGTGAGCCGTACAGCACATTGGTCTGGTTTGGCCTGCATGAAGCCTCGGTGAGTGATCCAAATACACTATAGGCGGCCTTCTCAAGAGGACATTGCAATCTTACTCATGAGCCGAACAGCACATTGGTCTGGTTTGGCCTGCATGAAGCCTTGGTGAGTGATCCAAATACACTATAGGCGGCCTTCTCAAGAGGACATTGCAACATTACTCATGAGCCGTAGAGCACATTGGTCTGGTTTGGCCTGCATGAAGCCTCGGTGAGTGATCCAAATACACTATATGCGGCCTTCTCAAGAGGACATTGCAATCTTACTCATGAGCCGAACAGCACATTGGTCTGGTTTGGCCTGCATGAAGCCTTGGTGAGTGATCCAAATACACTATAGGCGGCCTTCTCAAGAGGACATTGCAACATTACTCATGAGCCATAGAGCACATTGGTCTGGTATGGCCTGCATGAAGCCTCGGTGAGTGATCCAAATACACTATAGGCGGCCTTCTCAAGAGGACATTGCAATCTTACTCATGAGCCGAACAGCACATTGGTCTGGTTTGGCCTGCATGAAGCCTCGGTGAGCGATCCAAATACACTATAGGCGGCCTTCTCGAGTACATTGCAGCATTACTCATGAGCCGTAGAGCACATTGGTCTGGTTTGGCCTGCATGAAGCCTCGGTGAGTGATCCAAATACACTATAGGCGGCCTTCTCAAGAGGACATTGCAGCATTACTCATGAGCCGTAGAGCACATTGGTCTGGTTTGGCCTGCATGAAGCCTCGGTGAGTGATCCAAATACACTATAGGCGGCCTTCTCAAGAGGACATTGCAATCTTACTCATGAGCCGAACAGCACATTGGTCTGGTTTGGCCTGCATGAAGCCTTGGTGAGTGATCCAAATACACTATAGGCGGCCTTCTCAAGAGGACATTGCAATGTTACTCATGAGCCGTACAGCACATTGGTCTGGTTTGGCCTGCATGAGGCCTCGGTGAGTGATCCAAATACACTATAGGCGGCCTTCTCAAGAGGACATTGCAATCTTACTCATGAGCCGTACAGCACATTGGTCTGGTTTGGCCTGCATGAAGCCTCGGTGAGTGATCCAAATACAATATAGGCGGCCTTCTCAAGAGGACATTGCAACAATACTCATGAGCCGTACAGCACATTGGTCTGGTTTGGCCTGCATGAAGCCTCGGCGAGCGATCCAAATACACTATAGGCGGCCTTCTCAAGAGGACATTGCAATGTTACTCATGAGCCGTACAGCACATTGGTCTGGTTTGGCCTGCATGAAGCCTCGGTGAGGGATCCAAATACACTATAGGCGGCCTTCTCAAGAGGACATTGCAACATTACTCATGAGCCGTACAGCACATTGGTCTGGTTTGGCCTGCATGAAGCCTCGGTGAGCGATCCAAACACACTCCAGGAGGCCTTCTCAAGAGGACATTGCAGCATTACTCATGAGCCGTACAGCACATTGGTCTGGTTTGGCCTGCATGAATTTTCGGTGAGTGATCCAAATACACTATAGGCGGCCTTCTCAAGAGGACATTGCAGCATTACTCATGAGCCGTATAGCACATTGGTCTGGTTTGGCCTGCATGAAGCCTCGGTGAGTGATCCAAATACACTATAGGCGGCCATCTCAAGAGGACATTGCAACGTTACTCATGAGCCGTATAGCACATTGGTCTGGTTTGGCCTGCATGAAGCCTCGGTGAGTGATCCAAATACACTATAGGCGGCCTTCTCAAGAGGACATTGCAATCTTACTCATGAGCCGTACAGCACATTGGTCTGGTTTGGCCTGCATGAAGCCTCGGTGAGTGATCCAAACACACTCCAGGAGGCCTTCTCAAGAGGACATTGCAGCATTACTCATGAGCCGTAGAGCACATTGGTCTGGTTTGGCCTGCATGAAGCCTCGGTGAGTGATCCAAATACACTATAGGCGGCCTTCTCAAGAGGACATTGCAACATTACTCATAAGCCGTATAGCACATTGGTCTGGTTTGGCCTGCATGAAGCCTCGGTGAGCGATCCAAATACACTGTAGCCGGCCTTCTCAAGAGGACATTGCAGCCTTACTCATGAGCCGTACAGCACATTGGTCTGGTTTGGCCTGCATGAAGCCTTGGTGAGTGATCCAAATACACTATAGGCGGCCTTCTCAAGAGGACATTGCAATCTTACTCATGAGCCGTACAGCACATTGGTCTGGTTTGGCCTGGATGAAGCCTCGGTGAGTGATCCAAATACACTATAGCCGGCCTTCTCAAGAGGACATTGCAGCCTTACTCATGAGCCGTACAGCACATTGGTCTGGTTTGGCCTGCATGAAGCCTCGGTGAGTGATCCAAATACACTATAGGCGGCCTTCTCAAGATGACATTGCAGCATTACTCATGAGCCGTACAGCACATTGGTCTGGTTTGGCCTGCATGAAGCCTCGGTGAGTGATCCAAATACACTTTAGGCAGCCTTCTCAAGAGGACATTGCAGCATTACTCATGAGCCGTACAGCACATTGGTCTGGTTTGGCTTGCATGAAGCCTCGGTGAGTGATCCAAATACACTATAGGCGGCATTCTACAGAGGACATTGCAATCTTACTCATGAGCCGAACAGCACATTGGTCTGGTTTGGCCTGCATGAAGCCTTGGTGAGTGATCCAAATACACTATAGGCGGCCTTCTCAAGAGGACATTGCAACATTACTCATGAGCCATAGAGCACATTGGTCTGGTATGGCCTGCATGAAGCCTCGGTGAGTGATCCAAATACACTATAGGCGGCCTTCTCAAGAGGACATTGCAATCTTACTCATGAGCCGAACAGCACATTGGTCTGGTTTGGCCTGCATGAAGCCTCGGTGAGTGATCCAAATACACTATAGGCGGCCTTCTCGAGTACATTGCAGCATTACTCATGAGCCGTAGAGCACATTGGTCTGGTTTGGCCTGCATGAAGCCTCGGTGAGTGATCCAAATACACTATAGGCGGCCTTCTACAGAGGACATTGCAACATTACTCATGAGCCGTACAGCACATTGGCCTGGTTTGGCCTGCATGAAGCCTCGGTGAGTGATCCAAATACACTATAGGCGGCCTTCTCAAGAGGACATTGCAGCCTTACTCATGAGCCGTACAGCACATTGGTCTGGTTTGGCCTGCATGAAGCCTCGGTGAGTGATCCAAATACACTATAGACGGCCTTCTCAAGAGGACATTGCAATGTTACTCAGGAGCCTTACAGCACATGGATATGTGGAGTCTGACAGTTCTTGGTATGGCTTGGCCTGCTTGAAGCCCCAGTGAGCGATCCAAACATACTATAGAAGGCCTTCTCAGGAGGTGATTGTAGTGTTACTCAGGAGCTTTACAACACATTGCCATGTGCAACCACGCAGTTCTTGGTATGATTTGGCCTGCTTGAAGCCCCAGTGAGCGATCCAAATACACTATAGGCGGCCTTCTCAGGAAGACATTACAGTGTTACTCAGAAGGATTGCAGCACGTTGGTATGTGGAGCTCCACACAATTCTTGGTATGGTTTGGCCTGTTTGAGGCCTTGTCTAACCCCTGTAGGTACCCTGAACCAATCGGACGGAGCGAGCAACAGTGTAGATGGGAGGTAGACGCGCACACTTTCAGAATAACCACACCAAGCACATACTGCAGGATATCAACAACCATGATAACATAAAGAAAGCGATATCGTTACCTGAAGTAATATCAACGTGCAATGAAAGGAGGCTAATAGTACTAGAAAATCCATTTGAAACATTTAAAAACGTTGCTGCACCTACATGCATGGAGTCCATCTTATATCTGACACATGTCCAAGAGATAAGAAGAATACATTCCGGTGGAAAGTTGGACCATCCATGACAGAGAACACAAAGGTTACGGGATCGTCTCACGTGGGCAAATACATCCAGCTCGGGACGAAAACGAACTGACACAAGAATCAAAAATAGTTCATCTTATTACTAGCCCCCTTTTTAAAACGTGTCTTTACTTGTTGGTCAGATAAGGAGACACATTTTAAAAATAGGATCCAAAAATATTACCAAAGTGCGCCCACTGACTAAAACTACGCTTCTTATATCTAAACAAAGTATTAATTTACAGGATTATACATGGTTGCGCTAAAGGGGAAAAGAGACGTAGTCCACTCAAATTGCGGTCCGTACACTGTCCAAATGCACCTGAGTAGTAGGGTTAGATGCGTCCCACACCCACGGAGTGTCTGCCTTTTTCCGGTGTGTGAGCACCGGAGGTCATTGACCGCGTGACTGTGATGTCACGACCACGTGCTCTTGATGGTAAACAAATCCATGTGCCTGACCACGTACTTTTTGATGGCTGCCATCTTTAAACAACAGAGCATCACTAACTTCAGTGCTGCCACCTTTACGGCACTAAACTTCATAACTACTACCTTACGCATGTAGTGGCGAGAAATTTGAAATTCCACGTGCTTTTTTGACAGGTGTCAGCAGCCACCTTCAAACAAGACAGCATCGTGCTGCCATCTTTACGGCACTAAACTTTATAGCTACTACTCTAGCCACGTGCTCTTGTTTGTAAACAAAGCCACGTGCTTTTTGACAGGTGTCAGCAGCCACCTTCAAACAAGACAGCATCGTGCTGCCATCTTTACGGCACTAAACTTTATAGCTACTACTCTAGCCACGTGCTCTTGTTTGTAAACAAAGCCACGTGCTCTTTGACAGGTGTCAGCAGCCATCTTCAAACAAGACAGCATCGTGCTGCCATCTTTACGGCACTAAACTTTATAGCTACTACTTTAGCCACGTGCTCTTGTTTGTAAACAAAGCCACGTGCTTTTTGACAGGTGTCAGCAGCCATCTTCAAACAAGACAGCATCGTGCTGCCATCTTTACGGCACTAAACTTTATAGCTACTACTCTAGCCACGTGCTCTTGTTTGTAAACAAAGCCACGTGCTTTTTGACAGGTGTCAGCAGCCATCTTCAAACAAGACAGCATCGTGCTGCCATCTTTATGGCACTAAACTTTATAGCTACTACTCTAGCCACGTGCTCTTGTTTGTAAACAAAGCCACGTGCTTTTTGACAGGTGTCAGCAGCCATCTTCAAACAAGACAGCATCGTGCTGCCATCTTTACGGCACTAAACTTTATAGCTACTACTGTAGCCACGTGCTCTTGTTTGTAAACAAAGCCACGTGCTTTTTGACAGGTGTCAGCAGCCATCTTCAAACAAGACAGCATCGTGCTGCCATCTTTACGGCACTAAACTTTATAGCTACTACTCTAGCCACGTGCTCTTGTTTGTAAACAAAGCCACGTGCTTTTTGACAGGTGTCAGCAGCCATCTTCAAACAAGACAGCATCGTGCTGCCATCTTTACGGCACTAAACTTTATAGCTACTACTCTAGCCACGTGCTCTTGTTTGTAAACAAAGCCACGTGCTTTTTGACAGGTGTCAGCAGCCATCTTCAAACAAGACAGCATCGTGCTGCCATCTTTACGGCACTAAACTTTATAGCTACTGCTCTAGCCACGTGCTCTTGTTTGTAAACAAAGCCACGTGCTTTTTGACAGGTGTCAGCAGCCATCTTCAAACAAGACAGCATCTTGCTGCCATCTTTACGGCACTAAACTTTATAGCTACTACTCTAGCCACGTGCTCTTGTTTGTAAACAAAGCCAGGTGCTTTTTGACAGGTGTCAGCAGCCATCTTCAAACAAGACAGCATCGTGCTGCCATCTTTACGGCACTAAACTTTATAGCTACTACTCTAGCCACGTGCTCTTGTTTGTAAACAAAGCCAGGTGCTTTTTGACAGGTGTCAGCAGCCATCTTCAAACAAGACAGCATCGTGCTGCCATCTTTACGGCACTAAACTTTATAGCTACTACTCTAGCCACGTGCTCTTGTTTGTAATCAAAGCCACGTGCTTTTTGACAGGTGTCAGCAGCCATCCTCAAACAAGACAGCATCGTGCTGCCATCTTTACGGCACTAAACTTTATAGCTACTACTCTAGCCACGTGCTCTTGTTTGTAAACAAAGCCACGTGCTTTTTGATAGCTGTCAGCTGCCTTCTTTAAACAACAGACGATAAAAACTACAGTGAAGGCATCTTGACGGGACTAAAACTTCATATCTGCAACCTTAGGCATGGGGTAGCGGGAAATTTAAATTCCACATGCTTTTTTGACATCTGTCAGTCGCCATCTTTAACTACATGCACATGGCTTACATGAGTGCTGATATCTTGACGGAAGTAAACGTTATAACGCGGTATTTAAATTGATCTTGATGGGACTTAGCCACGCCGCATGCAAGCAAGCTGTCCTTTTCAACTTACTACCATGTTACAGCAAGGTGCCCTTCTCAACATCAGGGGCGGTTTCTCCATAAGGTTGCAGGTTTGCGCTACCCCCATTAAATTTTTATGTTTATTTTAGGTAAACTTTTATCATTTGGATTACTCAACTACTGTATTTTTATTCAGCAAGACAAACCTTTCAAGAGCTTGAAAGAGCAGATATTGACTACAGGGTACTTTACAAGCCGCTACTCTCAGATGTTCACTGCAGGAGTCGAAAAGTTTGCAGCGAGAAGTCAACCTGAGGTACGATGAAACTTGGGCTGCTCGAGGGGTGCGCGGGGCTGCTAGAAGTGTGCTTTAGGGCTGCTAGAGGGGTGCGCGGGGAGAGGAAAAGATAGGCGTGGCTTCTTATACGTTGCTTAAATGGAGGTTTATCAACCTGGCTCCTCCTACCACGGCCGACTGGATCCCTCGCTGCGCTAAGGAACTACCTAGAGCGACGCATCAAATCGGCCGTGCTCCTACGTAACCAACTACTAGCGAAGTCGCTAGAGACCGTTGCTGCTCAATGTGAGATTCTGTTATAGAACAGGAGTGTCATCTAGCGACACCAGATGGAAGTTCATCTGCTGGATCACGGCCGGTTGGATCCCTCGCTGCGCTCGGTAAGGAGTTATTCGTCCTGGCTAGAGCGACGCATCAAGTCGGCCGTGGCTGGATATATAACTAATGTCTCTAAATTTGATAATAAAAACCGCCATTTCTTTCAATATAGTCGTGAGCTTTGTTATGTGCGTACAAGCTAAGTAGATTATTGATTTCATTGTGTAAACATTCGTGTCAGCATGTGTGTTTTTATTATTGTGCGTTTTTATCAGTTAGTGATATTTTGCCAGATAATGAATTCGGTGCAGTCTTTAATGTCTGGGCCGTTTCCGCAACGGACTGCCGAGGAACAATCCAAGGTGAAACGAATGGGAAGGCCCACGCGACGTTTAATTTCGAAACCAGATACGTTACAAAAGGATATTTTTTTCAATACCGGAATTAGGCTACCTGAAAGTGTTTCATTTCAGTATGATAAAAGAGTTTTTAAATGAAAAAATGTTAATGCGTTATAGTAATATTCCTGCAAATAGAAATATAAAATGTTTGTTTTATTTTTAATAATGAAAAGGTATTGTTGATGTATCTAGATTTGAAAATTAGCCTGTAATCATATATCATTGGTAAAAACTGTGCACCACTGAACTTTTAAACCACCAGCCGCCACTGCTCAACATACTTACCTAACTGCTCTTTACATCATACTATTATCTTAGAGAACCTAGTTTTTAAACCAAGCTGCTTTTTCCAACACTCTAAGACTTTGTCCACATACTTACTATCTTAAACGAAGCTGCTGTTGTGAACATTGAATGCTGTGTTCAGAACATTAGCAGGAGATACATTTGTAAATGGATTCGAACAGAAATAAAAAATATATCGTCTACTGCAATAGTAGCAAGACTAGAATCTCATACTATAGTCGATCAACAAGTGTTCAGAACATCGATTGTTGTGTTTAGAACATGTTTACTGCTTTGCAAGAGATACTTTTGTAGATGGATTCGAACAAAAATAAAAAATGCTTTCTCAACATAATATTCTCTTACAGAACATAGTTTTTAAACCAAGCTGCTCTTCTGAACAACTTTTTTCTTGACATACTTACTTTAAAATGTAACAATCTCCTCCTCCTCGAGCCATGTGCAGATGTAGTATTTAAGCAAACGATTTAAACTTTATCTTGCAGACCAGAGGAAGGAGTGGTACGAGGAGGAGACAAAGGAATACATAATCTAAAATAAAAGAATATGCCAATTCTACATTATTTATTGACATTGCATCTTGTGTGTACTACACTGTTCGTGATTTGTCCTAAATGATAGTGCACTTCTCCCTTCTTAAATGATTATGCAATTCCCTCTTTCTTACCCCCATGGGGCACTGGTGAGGGAATCACTATCCCATACACGTTTGTTATCGAAAGGTAGTAATGAACATTATTGTATTTTGTTCTATCGTATATACATGATGTTTGCGTGATTGAATCCTTTTTACGTACAGAAAGCGGCATTTCTAGAGGTGAGTACATCGCGATAGTCTTGAACGTGTAAACGGCGCTTGAACGTACGCCTTTTTTTTTTAATAGATTGTTAATTTTGAATGTCATAGGCATACATTTTTTGCGCTAAACCAATAAACTCAGTCATGATATTCATGCCACATTCATCTTTCATAAGCCAATTTCTTGTTCTGTGGCCGAAAGTTAAATGGATTACTGGGTAAAAAGGAAGAATGGTTTCGCATCACATCGTAGACGTCCGTCTTCCGAATATGATAAATGAAACTATCTGTATCCATATACAAAAGTGTAAGACCAGAAAACTGTTGCTTTGCAAATCATAATGAAAATCATACATTTTTAATTTTGAAAAATCAAGTATAGCCATTCCTAAAGGAATTGGCTTGGCATAGATGATCTCAGATTTTTCGTTTCAACAGAAATGAGGTCACGATCAATAACATGATAGGCTTTGAAATTTGGTTTTGACATATACTTGCATGCCCCACACCGGCCATCCCATTGATTGGAATTCAAGAGGACAAATTGGGACAAATATTCGTTTATAGGAAGGCGAGTTAGGGATTGGAATAGCTTACCAAGGGACATGTTCAATAATTTTCCAATTTCGTTGCGATCTTTTAAGAAAAGGCTAGGAAAACAAAAGATAGGTTATCTGCCACCTGGGCGACTGCCCTAAATGCCGATCAGTAGTGATCGAGTGATTAATTAAATGAATGTCGCGATGTTTGCGTACATTTTCCATGCTTTTTGCATTCATCAGTTTGAAAAACGCACTTTCAAATGTTGTAGCACGTTGACGATGTTCAGTATTCAAATCTATGTACTGTTTAAGCCATGCTTCCTGCGTAACGCAACGATACGATGAGTGTAAGCGAGACATTGTATGTGAATAACATAGCGCAAGAGTAGCATTTTGATGTATCATTAGATGGAATCATATTTTCAACACAAAAAGGAAGGTCGGAGAAGCTTCCAGCACATAGCCACGATGACGATCTTTAGCAGCCTCAAAAACATTAAAATGTTGAATTTCGGTTTCTGTTAGCCATACACGGTAATGGCTGTAACATGGCCCACACATAAAGATTATTGATATCGAAATACATCAGATAAGAATCTTCTTTCTCTGAATTATAGTTGTGGAGGTAGGGATTATTCGCGATCGCATGCCTGTTTAGTCCGTCGCGAACGCCGCGTTCAAAAAACAAAAGCATGTCGTAAGAAGATCAAGTTGAACACCGGTACACAGACAGACCGGGTGTTGGGGTCCGTAAATAGTTGAACACATTTTACGGAACTTTTCAAACACATCACAGAGTAAAAGTGTATCTAGTCTGCATATTCACCTAATGTCTGTAGATGAAACGTTGATACCGTATGCTTATCGTATGACGACGGTGTGCTACGTTCACTTAACACACCTGTAAATGCAGACGGAGGTAATATTTTTCTTCTAATGTTTGAAAGCTCTGAATATAGTCATAGGGCAGAACACCTTTCCTTATACAAAGTTTAAAATGTTCAGAATCTGGAAAATACTCTAGGATGTCTTTCAAGTCGTTGTTTGAAAGCCCATTTACAAGTGTATCAAGTGAAAAGTTCATAAATGTGTAGGAATCTGGAAAGCAAATGCTAATATCGCCTACACGATAACATAATGAAATAAAGCGTTCATCATTTTGCGCAATCACAGTGAACTATGTACAATTTAATTGTGCAAATTCTCGAACGATATAGTGACTATCGTAGCCTGGCAAGTTATGGAAAAAGCAGGGAATAAAATTAGGTACACTATATGAAAGATTGCACGAATCATGTGCAGGTCCGCGATATTTCCCGGTAAAGTGACAGTGATCTCTAACCTTAATCTGTGGGAAAATAATCGGCTGTTTACAGATGTGACATTCATCAGTTTGATCATGCAAAATCATCTCATTTAACGTCATTTGAATGGACAGTGGTTGCGAAATAATCGCATGAACGCGTTGTGCCATGCCGTACAGTTTTCTCCTGGATACATCCTAAGAAAAGATAGAGATGCATCGTAGGAACAAACGACTTTGCAAGCTACTGAAAACGGAGAGTCCTTTTTACACATAATCCGTGTAGGGTTTCCTCAAGTCTGGTTGGCAACGATGAAAAGGTACAGTAAAACATTCAAAATCTGCATAAACAGTGATGGGAACAGGTTCCTGTCGATAATTCTCAAACTTCATTTCTGCATTTTCCGTTGTTGGCAGAACAAGTTTTACGGCTGGATGTGTTGCACAATCATTTACGTGCGTAGCTAACAAACTTTCCGTAGTAAAGTACTGCAAACATCTCTCGCATATAAACTTTTTCCTGCTGTGTATTGAAAGTTGAGAGTTTAACAAACGCGTAAAATTGCATATAAGGCAGTAGTGGCTTGTGTTTTCATTGCGAACATGTAAAAGATGAAGATGGTGTTGTTTCCGAGAAGAAGCAGTGTAAAGTGGCCCTACAATACTGTCTCCGTCGACACCGTATACTGAAAAGGAAATATTAGAGTTGTTTTTTCAAACGTAGAAATGTTTGCTAAATCCATAGGAAAAGAAACACCTTCAAAATTTAAACTCTGTTGCAACTGGATAAACATGTCCTTACACTGAAATGTTCTTGAATGATTACGTGTTGCTGGTTTTAATGCCATTACGATACACCATAAAAAGCAATAGTCATGGTTATTCTTAATATTGATCACTGCTCTCTTATTTACAATCGCTTGAGGAAGTTGAATGTGTCTCCTACCTGAATTGAACGAGTCGATTTGCAGGGGTCTACATTAATATGAAGATGCGAAACACTTTCAAGTGACTTATTACTCGCCCCTTCTTAGCCAGCAATTCGTCGACTATGTGTTTGCGAAATATTGCCTGAACGTAAGAGTTTCGTCATTTTAGAAGAAATGTAAAATGTTTCATGAATATCTTGATTATCTTTGAAAATAATGAACAAACAAGCAAGGCTGGTGTTTAGTTTGAGCGCCGTATGCACAGACAGCAAAGAAGTGTCTTTTTCTTCGAAAACATTATAGCAAGAGAGTAAGAAATAATTTGGATCTAAAACATTTGATGAATTTCGTATAATACCGCTTAGTATATGCGATGAAAAACATGTATGTATAGTTTCCCAATTCCTTGTCATAATTACACACCAACAAAACTAATGATACGAGATTTGTCAAATAGAACGTATATTTAGTTGTTCTAATTCTAAATCGGTTAACACACTGGGTGGAAATACTTCGAAGTCCTCACAGACGCACAACATTCTTTTTCTAAATTTTGTTTTTAGTTTTCGAAGCGAAATCACTTTAAAGTAGAAGATTGCTGAGCCGGCTGGTTAATCCGTTCGATTTTTCTTCAAAAAAAAGCGAAATACTATTTTTTAGAATTTTTAAAAACTATTTATACATATGAGATCAACATACCTTAAGATGTGCACGTTCAATGAAGATATACAGCAAACTGCGACTCGGATGAAGAAAACTGTAAATATGAATGACGACGACGATAATTCTTGTTGTACCTAGGCGTACTAAGTAAGGTAGCCTATAAGCACAGGCACTCAGCTCGATGGTTATTCAGATCCTCAACAGCTCCGGCAACACTGAAGAGGCGTACAAAGTAAAGTAGTTTCCTCACTGAGAGTCCGATCCTCAACACCTCTGCTATGATAGCTTAGCCATCACAAAAGTAAGTTAGCTTCCTCACCGAGGAAAAGTTCAAGCACAAACCAACTTTCACTAGCTCAAATGCAAGTTAAATCCTCAACAGCTAGCCTAGGCATCACAAAAGAGACGTATTACACTTTTTAGCAGATCTCACTGGAATAATGTAGACGGCAGACGATGTTGATGAATTTCTAAAAACAAAGAAAAAGAAATCTTAAATATACAAAAAATCGATAATAATAATATTCAAAGCATTAAATTTACTTTTTTAAGCAGATAGCAGTCACGATGGTGAGCTTCAGTAAATTGGTTATTTGTTTATATACAGACACAATTTTATATGATGAGCACTGCGACTGGGCTTGTTGCTCGATGAGTTCTGTCTTCCTTGTTACTGCCACCTCGAAGAAGCGGCCTTGTCAAAAACTACTTCTACGATAAAGATATAGATTTTTACCTAACGTTAGTTCCTGCAGGCCTTCAGGCTGAGCAGTGGTCACCTGGTGGAAGCCCCCCCCCCAGGGCTCTTCTGAACTAGACAGTGTGAGTTGGTAACTACAGGGCCGTTAGAGGCGGTAGAATAACACTGACAGTATCCGCTGCCTAACGTAAGAGGAGTCTTGAGAGTGCAAGTTAGTGACGACGGGGCCCTTAGCTGAGTCGTAGCATTGCTTTCACTTACTTATAGCATAGGCCAAGACTCTTCCCCAGCAAAGGGCGTAAGAGGCTACTAAAAGAAGTCCCTAGAGCTCTGAGTGTAAGTTAGCGACTACGGGACCCTTAGCTGATTACTTGGATTGCCTTCACTTACTTATAGCAGGTACCTTACTTTAAAATGTATCGAAACAAACATGAGAGGGCTACTAAAAGAGGCCCCAAGGGCTTTGAACTAGAGAGCGTGAGTTGGCGACCACGTATTACTAGACTGAACTTGCCACAATGTCACAACTGATTGAGCTACTGCGAATGGGCTGCCAGAATACTACATGTGTGTATTGTCTTTTTGTACAGTAGAGATGTACTTTGTTCTCTACCGGGCGAGAGGTGCTGATGGTTACATACTGTACCGGGAGGTACACCTCAACTCCGCACGTTTAAAAGAAGCGCCTTAAGGAACTATCGAACAACTCGTGAAACTGCTAATACGTAAAGTTGGGACATTGTTCAGAAGATGTCACTGTTGAATAACTGAGTAATTTGTTACTTCGAAGTTCCTTAATCTGAGTGAATTTATTTGTTTTGTTTTGGTGTGCATCAAGAAGTTTGAACTTTTATTCAGAGATGTCTCTACTATAAAACTGTGGTCATGCACTCTGGTGCAAGGTGGAATAATTAATGATTTTAAGAAGTTTTGTGTTTCCAAGTTTTCGCAACTAAACTAACTTGCATTTATTTTGGTACTTCATGTTTTGCAATACCTCCTTCTCTTCCCGCCAGTTTTGAGTCTGGCCAATCACAAATTTTCTCTATTTTCAGCCTATCAGAGGCTTCTTGTAGCCAATAAAATTAAAGAGTGTGTCCGGATTTAATCCAGAGCCCTTTCGAACCCTCCTCTCGGGTATATAAGATGCGGCTTTTTCAAGCTACCTTGTCTTATTGATCGGATGCCTGAGTGTGTGCGTTAAGACAGGAGGCGGGGCGCCTCATTCCTTGGCAGGCAGAACATCAGCCCAGGTAATGGCCACTAGTTTTCTATCTCCGCTAACTTATCCGAGAGGAAGGTTCTAATTTCTAACTATGAAACCATCCGTTCCTAAAAATGTAAACTACTTCATAAAGACTTAAACTGTAAATCAGGGATAGAGAGTGCGTTACCCTCTCGAGTTGCCCTTCCATTTATCTTGAAGTGACTACGATTTTGTAACCGTTTCTCTCTCTGTAAAGCATTAATTAACCTTTCTTTCTAGTCACTTCAGTCGCTTGGGATTAGCCTCTGTATCATTTGGCCGCGAGCCCAAATAGGGTTTTCATTCATTCATTCATTCATTCATTCATTTCAATTAATTCCAACGAGCCTGCAGGCTCATACATAGGAATTGTACAGGACATTACATACTGGTGGGCACTTACACATCAAAATATAGTTTGTGTATATAAGATAATTAGTAAACGGTTGAACATATAAACACATACAATATGTAAAATATGTACATCATCAATATGAGGATTACAGAGAATTATTTCTGACTGTATTTACATTTACATAACATGAAAGTTGCAGACGTACAGGAATTGATTACAGAGTATTTACAGTATATATACATAACACAGAGTTGCAGAGGTACAAGAACAGATTACAGAGTATTTACATTTACATAACATAAAAGCTGTAGAGGTACAAGAATAGTTCCGGACAGTTTGCAAGATTGTTTGGGAGAATGACTTAAATGACAACTGATATTTTGATTTAAACAGCACTGTACCTTTCCCAAAAATAATGCTTGACTCTTTGTTTGAATTTTGCCAAAGTTGGTGCTGTTTTTATCTCCATAGGGATGTTATTAAATAACTGGATCGCAGAGAACTTCAAGCTGTTTATACCATATTTATAAGAACGAACATTGTATAAGGCAAAGTCATTTGCGTGCCTAGTACTAGATGGATGGTTGTCAGAATTCAGAGTATATGTAGTGTTGTGTTGTATACGTTTATGTTTTATTTTATACATGAGTACAGCTGTATTGAATTCTGCACTCATGCTTAGGGGTGGCATTTTAGCGCTCAGGTATAGATATTTTATTGGTGTTAAGTAGGGAAGATTAAGTATATTTCTAACAGCTCTATTTTGTACTACCATTAGCTCATTCAAGTCAGACTTCTTACAGCGCATCCAGATTACATTCAAACATTGTAGGTGACTATGAATTAAAGAGTAGTAGATCTGTTTTAGAAGATGTTGTGGGATAAGATAACTAAGTTTCTTTAAAATTCCTGCAACAGGTGTGATCTTTTTAGTAATGTATTCAACATAGTCTGTCCAGTTCAAGTTCCTATCAATTACCAACCCAAGATATTTAACAGTACTAACTAGTTTTATTTCAGTATTCTGCATATATATTTTACTGTGTGGGATTTCATTCTGACCTTGTTTTGTCATTATCATATAATTAATCTTTTGCACATTAATTGTTAATTTATTTGCTTGAAACCAAAAGAACAGAGTATTGAGGTCTTCCTGCATATCCTTAACAATGGAGTCTATATTACTACCAGTACTGAACAAGTTTGTGTCGTCGGCATACAGTGTGATACGTCCTTTCAAGCGGCAAGTTGCAATATCATTGATGTAGACTAGGAAAAGAATCGGCCCTAATACTGACCCCTGTGGAACGCCAAGGGTAACCCTAATTGCTGAGCTCCTACAGTTATTCTGCACTACATACTGTTTTCTATCGGATAGATAATTATCAAACCACTTCAATGCAACACCACGAACTCCTGCTCTCTCTAATTTAGCTAACAGTCTTTCATGGTCCACTGTATCAAAGGCCTTCTTTAGCTCTATAAACAACCCACCAGCAAAACTATTAAAATCTATTGGCCCTTGCAGCATATTTATGAGATCTACGGTTGCTATTTCAGTGTTAGAGTTCTCACGAAAGCCATATTGTGCATTGTAAAAGAAATCGTTTTTGTTAAAAAAGTGAGAAGTCTCTTTTTAACAATAGTTTCTAATATTTTGGAGATTATGGAAAGAATACAGATAGGCCTATAGTTACTAGGATTCCTCCCGTCCCCACCCTTGAAGACAGGAACTACTTTAGCTATTTTTAGCTCACTAGGTAATGTACCAGATGCCAAGGATCTGGTACAATATCCCAAAAGAAGCAGGAACTCCCTCCTCCTCTCCTTGTAAAATTTTGTAGCCGGTTAAAAAAGGATCAGCTGCTCGCAGCAAGGAAGAATAAATCAACACTAAGCTCTAAAGATTTAGGTATCCAAGCAGCTAACCGAGCTGTATATATCAACGAACATCTGACATCGGGGAATAAATATCTCCACAAGATGGCCAGGGATCTACGGCAATATGGATATAAATATATTTGGAAAGGGACTGCAAAATCTACGTAAGAAGGATATTTGTTAGCATCCCACTTAAAGAATCCTGGAATTCTTTTAGAAAGTTGGCAGTTATTCCATCCTGCCCACAGCTACTCTTGTTTGTTAGATTTGATATTATAGATCTAGATCTTACTTTTGTTTTATCAGTTAGATAAAGGTAAAATGAGTTCAAGCTACTAGGAACCCCACGTGTTTCAGTGCTCTGGGGAGGGATTGCTGAAGCCCGGGTTTTAGCAACATTTTTAAAATATAAATTTAATGATTCACATATTTCCTGACTGTCTGTAATTATCTTGTTATCTATTTCTAGAGATGTACAATTATCGCCTTTTGTTGTTTCTCTGTTATGTATGATTTCATTGATTCTCTTCCATGTTTCCTTTGGGTTCTTGTTATGAATTCTAAATTTTTCAGAGTAAATGTTTGTTTTTAAGCTCTTTTTTAGATTTGTCACATTGTTTCTACACCTGCGATATTCCTGATTGAGATTGATGTTACCCTTTGGGGTGGGATTTTTAAGTTTCGCATGTAAAATGTCTCGTCGCTTAATAAGGATGAGAAGTTCAGAAGATATCCATGGCGAGCTACCAGTTCTTTGTGTTCGATGACTTTGTGCTTTCTGTCTTTGTGTACTAATATATAAAGGAATTATACATTATGTCAATTCTACTAGTAGTGTTGTTTATTACTTTTGTGTTATGTTCAGTGATATTACTACTTTCAGGTCTATCATTATTTTGGTCTACATTTGTTGCTTTCAGCCTTTTCAGTTCAAGCGATTGTGATGGAGATTTAGAATTTGGCAAAAGAATATCAAATATTAATATATTATGGTCACTTATATAGCTACCAACATTTGATAAATAATAATATGTTCCAGAATTATTTATAGACACATGATCTATTAAAGTGCTTGTAGTATCACATATTCGTGTTGGATATACATTATTGCATTGCTTGAAATCATAGCAAGGAAGCAGGTTCATGTATTTTCTTTTTAGTTGGTCACTAGTTAAGATATCAAGTTTCGTGTCGCCCAAAAACAGGCATAAATTGTTAGTTGTTTTACTTAGAAAATTTTCGAGGGATGCTGGAAATGGTATGACATTATTCCTATTTGGATTGTATCCTGCAATTAAATCAATACTTTTATATTTCCTACTACTAAATTTATCCCTATAAATTCCAACCCATATCTGGCTATGATCAAGTTCACAATTCATTTTCACATTTACTTTACAACAGTGCGAAATATAAATACCTAAGCCACCTCCAGCTTTGCCGTCTCTGTGTGAAAAGATGCTTCTATAATTAGGTATATTATAGTATTTCGCCTCCTCACTTTTACTCAGGTTTCTGTCACAACCAATAACTACCTGACCTATAATGTGCAACAGAATTTCTATTTCCTCAAGTTTGTTTCGGATACTCCTGCTGTTTAGGTACAAGCACCTAACCGCACTGTAAGATTTTGACGGGCCAGTAGAGCTGTTTCCGTCCAGGTGAGAAGCAACTGTATATGAACTGATGTCCTGTAAAACAAAATTATTTATGGAATCGTATTGTATTTCATAACAGCCTAATGGAAAATGGAATATTTGTTGTAACACTTAGGTACTGCCATTAACGAGTGTTGGTATGATATCTTGGCTGTGCCGTTACACTTGAGTCTTCGCCCTGCAATTTTCTAATATCATCAATGCTCCTAATTCGCACTGATCGATGGTTTTCAGTCCTTCTTACGTAGATTTTGCAGTCCCTTGTCCAAATATATTTATATCCATATTGCCGTAGATCCCTGGCCATCTTGTGGAGATATTTATTCCCCGATGTCAGATGTTCGTTGATATATACAGCTCGGTTAGCTGCTTGGATACCTAAATCTTTAGAGCTTAGTGTTGATTTATTCTTCCTTGCTGCGAGCAGCTGATCCTTTTTTAACCGGCTACAAAATTTTACAAGGAGAGGAGGAGGGAGTTCCTGCTTCTTTTGGGGTAGACGATGACACGCATCAATATCACTGTCGGTCACTTCGACACCGAGCGCATTGCCAAGTGCTTTCAGAACTGCGACTGGATTCTCGTCACCAAGCTGAGGCAGTCCATGAATTTCTACGTTGTTCCTCCGGACGTACTGTTGGAGGTCTTGATTTTCCTCTCTAAGCTTAGAGACTTCTTCGTCTGCTATTGCCTTCTCCCTTTCGAGGACAGCCGCTACTTCTGCTATAGCGTTTTTAAAGTCATTAGTTATTTTGTGCAGCTGACGCTTAATATCGTCGAAACTCTCAGCACAGGAGGTTACCGACTTTCTAATTTCCGCTTGTTCAGCTTCGATTCCTTCTAGTTTACATAGCCTTTTATTAATGTCCCTAACTACGGATTCCATATCCCCAAGCTTATGGACACTCGGCCCTGCAGCCAGATCACCATTCACACTATCACACTTGCCGCAGTACCACTTCTTTGATTTGTCCTCAATTAGTGTCTTGAATTCCCGTTTATTTAATTTAACACACGCTCTGTGTTACCGTCACAGATGATGTAGTCGTCACCACACACAGCTAGTTGCTTATTGCCCGCCATCTTAAGTATCATTTTAAAAGCAGGAGCGCAAGTGTACGCCTCCATACATTAACCTGTTCTTTCTTTTCACGAATCCCGGTGGCATGGGCACTAGATACCCCTGTATTAACTAGATTGTAAATTGTAGGTTACTCTTAGAGGCCAGAGAGTGTAAATTTGCCTTGAGTAGGCTGTAAGCTTGTAAACTCTTTCTGGTAATACTGAGTGGTGCCTGTGGAAGGCCGTAAATGGTAACGGTTGGAGCAAAGTGCTACATCGGCATCCTTGTAAACTTGTACATTTGGGGCTTGAAGCCTATTCCCTATTTCAGTTGTCATTGTAGCTGATAGATTGTTTTATTTTAAAATGCGTAGTCGAGCCCGCACCTTCACAGAGATAAGCTTCTTACTTGTCTCCTAGCGAATAGGCCTCACATAATACATCGAACAGTAAAATGAAACAACGTTCTATGACTTTTTCGTAGTTGTACAAGAGATCACAAACACATCCCCTGTGTGTGTAGGGGCGGTAGAATAACATCGACAATATCCTCTGCCTGCCGTAAGAGGTGACTAAGAGGGAGTCCTAGGGGCTCTTAACTTGGAAGCGTGAGTTGTTGACCCTAGGGCCCTGAGCTGGGTCCTGGCATTGCTTCTACTTACTTGTAGCAAGCTTATTACTTTTATCTAATCTATCTGACCTCCCTTAGTCGCATGCCGGAGGTCGCGGCTTTGATTCTTAGTTACATCTTAGGGGATAATGCTAGAAAGCGAACCTCACCAACGGCTAGTATTCTCGATTTACCTAGCAACAGATACTGTGCTTCTTCTTCCAAGTTCAATTTCCCAGTGAAGTCAGACATTCCTCTGTTAGCCCCTACGTATAGCGTGCCTGCTAGAGGTCCTCGAGTTCGATTCCCAGCTAGGTCAGTAATTTCATCTTAATGTTGAATGGGATAAATTGAAGCCTCGACCTTACAAACAACGTGTTCCTGCCTTGCTATGTGTGTCGCAGACTCAAATGTAACTGCAAATGCGTTCTTAGAGATCAAAAGTTTTAGCCGCTCAAGAAACAGGGAATATTTCAAGTTGAAGTATGTCTACTTGTTGTTTGCTTCTAGTCCAGACACCTCGAGTTCGATTCCTAGTTAGGTCTAGGATACGGTAAGATAACAGCTCCCGGCCTAGAACAACAGTTCGATTCCTCGCCAGGTCAGATATTTTTCCTTCGACCTAAGAGCAGAAATTGTAATTGCCCACTACTACGTGCATAAGGTAGCAGGCAAGAAGATTTAGCCCCGTCAAGATGCCAGCACTGTAGTTTGCGATCGTCTGTTGTTTAAAGATGGCAGCTCACAGCTGTCAAAAAAGCACGTGGAATTTCAAATTTCTCGCCACTACATGCTTAAGGTAGTAGCTATGAAGTTTAGTGCCGCAAAGATGGCAGCACTGAAGTTAGTGATGCTCTGTTGCTTAAAGCACGTGGCCATTGAACTTTGGCTGGGGTCAATGACCTCGGGTGCCGACGCAACAGAAAAAGGCAGACTCTCCGTGGGTGTGGGACGCACCTAGCCCTACTACTCACCTAGTACACATAAACGGTTCTTATCTTTTGTTATTTAGTACGTCGCTCACCATTTTACTCGTCTTATATGATCAATATCAGGTCGCTTTCAAAACTTCTTCCCTTTTTTATATGCAAGCAAATACAGTAGTTCGTTGTTCCTGGAAAATAAAAATTCTTAGAATTCTAGTATTACACGAACAAGAGAAAACAATTTGCAGCACCAGAAGATAAATGAAAAGGGGTATAAGGTTTTACGGTTTTCTTTGATAGTAAGGTTTCAGTAAGGATACGTAGGATTTGAATACCCTTTTACTCTTTATGTCTTCTATCTTAACTGTTACGGGTACAAGACACTCAATAATTTTCTTGGGGCTGGTCCATTTCTGGCAAAGTTTAGCGGCGATTTGGTCCGCTGCTGAACAGACAGGAAAAGATTCACGACGACCAGATCTCCAGCTTTGAAACTGACGGATTTCCTTCCTTGGTTGAATTTTTTGCCACAAGGTTACTCGATGACTCATACAGGTATTCCACGTTCTATTTTAATTGAAGTGGATCTGCGATACTTCTCCCTAGAAATAACTCAGCTGGCGTATGACGGTGAGATTCATGTACAGCGTTGTTGAAAGCTAGAACAAAAAGGCTAGATTATCGACCCAACTTCGTTGATCAGCGCTGTGGAAGGCGCTCAGGCAGGATTTTAGATTTCTGTGGAATCTTTCCACGTGAGATGGTAATGCGGACTTAGAAAAATATGTTTGATTCCCCAACCGAAGCGAAGGTGACGGAATATATTACAGTTGAAAGTAGAGGCATTATCGGAAACTAAAACCTTGGGTGGTCCGAGAAGTCCAAAAATGTACGGAGACAGCACATAGAGGGCAGCATTAGAGTTTATTTTACGGACTGGGAACAACCACACAAATTCACAAAAGGCATCGATAACAGAAAGAATTCCGACATGATAATCTATGAATAATTTTTCACCAGGGTAAGAAGCAACAACAGCAGAATGCAGGCTTACACCGCTGACAGATATCTCAGCTCTTTACCCACTCTAAGACATTTTTGAGGTTAGGCCAGAAAATCGTTGCAGGGTTTTTATTGACCTAGATGGGCGCCTAGGTAGGGATCGTGAAAGTAATGCAGCATCATGGATATTAATTTAACAGGAAAAAATATTGTCCCTCCTATTCTTGCGGTTGCGACGAACCATCAATCCACGTTTGATTAAAAATGCGCTGTCACGAACGGACCCATCGGCGATCCCTTTGATCAATACAGGACACTATTTGTCTTCCTTTTGGTGCACAGAAATATTGGTGAAAGTCCAAGGATAGTTTTGATGAATATGGTTCCGACGCGGGTCGCAGGTGGTTTGAACGTGCACGACGGTGATAGTCTCAGAGCCGTCCTCCCAAGTCAGGCTTCATTATAACGGTGTTCCAAGTAGGAACCCAAAACTACCGCCAAACATTCCTTCTCATGAATAGAATACTGTAATTCAGCTCTGTGCAATTACGTGCTGAAATACGCAATACGAACCAATTTCATTCATTCATTCATTTATTTCAGTTAATTCCAACGAGCCTGCAGGCTCATACGTAGGAATTGTACAGGATATTAATACTGGCGGACACTTACATATCAAAATATAGTTTGTGTATATAAGATTATTAGTAAATGGTCGAGCATATAAGCACATACAATACCCATCATCAATATGAGGATTACAGAGAATTATTTCTGACTGTATTTACATTTACATAACAAGAAAGTTGCAAAGGTATAAGAATAGATTGAATTTTTAGTCGTCAGCGCGTTGATTTACCGCAAGCTCGCTAAAGTCGCACTGTAGGACAAAATGCTCAGGACTGTAGAGAACAGGGGCTTCACAAAGGGCTTCTCCCCAGACAAAACGGCAATTCTTTCTTTTTAGAAGGTTAAGAGGGGCCTGAGAATTTTTTTCATGAAACGACTGTAAAAACCGACCATACCCGGGAATCTTCTCACACCGCGCACATTTTTGGCTGTGGAATAACCCTGTCGGGATTAACAGCAATGCCAGAATCAGAGATGACATGACCATGGAAATTCAAACACTTGGAACAAAGAGATACATTTTTTGGATTTATAATAAACCCGTGCTTGCGTAAACGAGACAGGACCTCTCGGAGATGAACTAGGTGTTCCTCAAAGGTTGGAGAAAATATAACAATATCGTCAACATAGCTGAACACTTAGGAAAACTTCAGAACCCCAAGGATCGAATGAAGGATTCGGCTGAGGTACTTTATTCAATTCAAAAAGTTCAAACGGGGTAGTAAAAGCAGTATAAGGGGATTTGATAGTATGCTATATTAAAGTAAAAAACGGTGGAAAATTAGGTCCTTGAAAACATTGGAAGGCACCTTCAAGGGTGGGTAAGGGGAAACTGTCAAAAACGGTGTTTTTATTGACCTTCATATAATCGAAAATAAATCTGAATTTACCGTCGTTTTTAGGGATAAGGAAGGCAGAACTACTGAAGGGAAACTTGGACGGACTGACTGCCTTCTTTGACACAATCTCGCATAGCAGACAGTTTGGGACGGGAACAACCGAAAGGAAGGGATCCTTTAATTCAATTGAACATGAATTTTTTTTCGCGCAGTCTAGATCGGCAGTCACGACATCAGAAAATTCCTCCAATAAACTGTTTAACATAACATTCGGATTGTCTGCCAAATCACAAGAGGCGTTTGGTAGTTTAAATTTGGAAAAGGAGCAAATTGCAGCCTTCCGAAAGCTGAAACGAAAAGCGAAGTGTCGGATGATAAAGTCAATGGATAAACCAGTAGATAACATAAAATCGGTGCCCAAAATGACAGGGACAGATAGATCAGGAACAACATTGAACATCCAGTTCCACGTCAGGTTGCAGATTTTTATATGACATTTAACCCGACCCACAGGACATACATGACGACAAAAAATTGCCCTGAGCCCTCAATATCTTGGAGGTATTTCAAATTCATGCCATTTACAATAGATTGGTTCATGAAGGAACTACAAGATCCAGTAGTATCCAACAGCGCATATAGTATGCGCGATCCACAAAAATAATTTGGCCCAGTGTGTAGACGAGGGAAGATCCCAAATCTTTTTACACTCATCCCTATCAGGCGCCATTTAGTTGCACCTAGGACGTACGGTGTGCGTAACACCATTTATGCCATATTTTCAAGGAGAGTTGGTCCAACAATACTTAGAGACGGGCCCTAATTTCCCGCAGTTCCAATATTTCGCTACACCAGTTTTCCTTTCAACAGTTCAGTTCGACCTACGATCGGAACTCCCAGGAGAACGGGTTGAAGAAAGAATCGTACCATTACTTTCTCCCGTCGAGTCTGACGCGCTCGGTGAACGCTGAAACTCGACCTCACCCTGTGATTGTTTTATGTAAAGTTTGTAATCGGGGCCAGATTCCTATAAAACTGATCAAATACTTTTGATCAGGCGGCCTTGATACACAAACGGTTGAATAGCGTTAAAATGCCAGTGGCATACACTGTCTTGAGTTCTGAAAATGTTCTGTTTCAAGCAGTAGTCCATATCGGGCAAACAAAATCTTTGTGTTATTTGCCTATCAATCGTCCCAGGATTGGATATTCGTTTTTGCTAATCTGAACCATTTCAACGCTTGCTATTCCAGCATTCCAGGGATGACTGGTACGAACAGGTCAGGAGATAAGGAGCTACATTCGGCAATATATTCAACCCGTTCTAAGACCTCAATAATGCTAGAACTATTACATTCCCCCGAAAAATTCAGCTTCCATTTACGGACAATGTCAAAAGCCGGGTTAATATTAGGCATTCGGTCACTAATTGGCCTAGTAATTTGTGGATCAGAGTTCACGCGATTTTCCACTAGGGCATTTTCACCACCGGCTATCGTCCCCCTCACTTCAAGATATCTAGCACTCTCACTACCAGATACGGGAGACATGTTAGTTTCATCTAATTCATGACCCTTTTCTTTCCCTTTGTTGCAGATATCTCCAGCAAAAATTTCACCCTCACTACTCATATTCAAGACATTACCTCTTTCTGTAATTAGAACAAAATTTCAGCAGCAATAGACACGCAAAGGATAACGCAATTACGTAACTCAGTAAGCATACCTAAAATGAAAACCTGGATGTGACAGCAGAGGAGATTGAAGGTTAATCGGGAGTGATTTAACATATCCAGAATACATTTTCATCCCCAGCTGTACCTCATCCGAATTTGTTCCTAAGGAGATATCCCAGTCGAACCGCGGGAATTATACCATTTTATCCACACCTCACACACACAGAATCTTATTCACCGTGCATAATATAACATCGCAAGCTAAAACCTGAGGCCCGGATCGCGACTGGGAAAGGCCACAAGCTACAAGCGTTGAGCTGGAGGTGAGCCTCTCGGCCGAAAAATACCACGAGACTAATTTTCAAATCAAAATTATAATGAAATTTAGGAAATAACAAGGAGAAATTTGTTGAATTAATAAATTGACGATTAGGAGAAAATAGATGGATTTAAAAAGGGAAAGATAATTGATATGAAAACATACATACGTAATCGCGCCTTTATAGAGCTGTATCAACAGTGTCACTGCGATGGCATGCCATCATACGTATTGCAGTCAGTTGAACGATGTATCAGCGTGCGATTGCATTCGGATTATCTCCATTAAAACACGACACAATCCACACAGTTCATTAAAAGGTGGTTTAACTTTCCAATAGCAATTTATTTCAGTAACTCAACGTATCTCCAGTCCCGTATATTGCACCTTTCTTTTTTCCTCACAACAATCCGCCCCCCCCCAAAAAACAATCTATACTCCCACGCATCAAAGAGCAGACCAAAGGAAATAATTATTCCCGGAGTAGATAAAAAGGAGCATGAACACGAACTACCAAAAAGGGCGAAAAGCATGCGCAGTGCATACATGTCGGCCGGAAACGATACAAGAAGTAGGAATGCCGAAAGGAAAATGCACCAACAACCAGTTAGAGAAGTAAAAGTAAAAACAAGAACAAAATAAAATTCAAACTAAGATATTCCTTCTTGATAGCGCACACATACAAATAGGGAGGATTCACGACACCAAGGTCGGAAAGTCCCTGAACCAATCGGACAGAGCGAGCAACAGTGTAGATGGGAGGTAGACGCGCGCACTTTCAGAATAACCACACCAAACACATACTGCAGGATATCAACAACCATGATAACATAAAGAAAGCGATATCGTTACCTGAAGTAATATCAACGTGCAATGAAAGGAGGCTAATAGTACTAGAAAATCCATTTGAAACATTTAAAAACGTTGCTGCACCTACATGCATGGAGTCCATCTTATATCTGACACATGTCCAAGAGATAAGAAGAATACATTCCGGTGGAAAGTTAGACCATCCATGACAGAGAACACAAAGGTTACGGGATCGTCTCACGTGGGCAAATACATCCAGCTCGGGACGAAAACGAACTGACACAAGAATCAAAAATAGTTCATCTTATTACTAGCCCCCTTTTTAAAACGTGTCTTTACTTGTTGGTCAGATAAGGAGACACATTTTAAAAATAGGATCCAAAAATATTACCAAAGTGCGCCCATTGACTAAAACTACGCTTCTTATATCTAAACAAAGTATTAATTTACAGGATTATACATGGTTGCGCTAAAGGGGAAAAGAGACATAGTCCACTCAAATTGCGGTCCGTACACTGTCCAAATGCACCTGAGTAGTAGGGTTAGATGCGTCCCACACCCACGGAGTGTCTGCCTTTTTCCGGTGTGTGAGCACCGGAGGTCATTGACCGCGTGACTGTGATGTCACGACCACGTGCTCTTGATGGTAAACAAATCCATGTGCCTGACCACGTACTTTTTGACGGCTGCCATCTTTAAACAACAGAGCATCACTAACTTCAGTGCTGCCACCTTTACGGCACTAAACTTCATAACTACTACCTTACGCATGTAGTGGCGAGAAATTTGAAATTCCACGTGCTTTTTTGACAGGTGTCAGCAGCCACCTTCAAACAAGACAGCATCGTGCTGCCATCTTTACGGCACTAAACTTTATAGCTACTACTCTAGCCACGTGCTCTTGTTTGTAAACAAAGCCACGTGCTTTTTGACAGGTGTCAGCAGCCATCTTCAAACAAGACAGCATCGTGCTGCCATCTTTACGGCACTAAACTTTATAGCTACTACTCTAGCCACGTGCTCTTGTTTGTAAACAAAGCCACGTGCTTTTTGACAGGTGTCAACAGCCATCTTCAAACAAGACAGCATCGTGCTGCCATCTTTACGGCACTAAACTTTATAGCTACTACTCTAGCCACGTGTTCTTGCTTGTAAACAAAGCCACGTGCTTTTTGACAGGTGTCAGCAGCCATCTTCAAACAAGACAGCATCGTGCTGCCATCTTTACGGCACTAAACTTTATAGCTACTACTCTAGCCACGTGCTCTTGTTTGTAAACAAAGCCACGTGCTTTTTGACAGGTGTCAGCAGCCATCTTCAAACAAGACAGCATCGTGCTGCCATCTTTACGGCACTAAACTTTATAGCTACTACTCTAGCCACGTGCTCTTGTTTGTAAACAAAGCCACGTGCTTTTTGACAGGTGTCAGCAGCCATCTTCAAACAAGACAGCATCGTGCTGCCATCTTTACGGCACTAAACTTTATAGCTACTACTCTAGCCACGTGCTCTTGTTTGTAAACAAAGCCACGTGCTTTTTGACAGGTGTCAGCAGCCATCTTCAAACAAGACAGCATCTTGCTGCCATCTTTACGGCACTAAACTTTATAGCTACTACTCTAGCCACGTGCTCTTGTTTGTAAACAAAGCCAGGTGCTTTTTGACAGGTGTCAGCAGCCATCTTCAAACAAGACAGCATCGTGCTGCCATCTTTACGGCACTAAACTTTATAGCTACTACTTTAGCCACGTGCTCTTGTTTGTAAACAAAGCCACGTGCTTTTTGACAGGTGTCAGCAGCCATCTTCAAACAAGACAGCATCGTGCTGCCATCTTTACGGCACTAAACTTTATAGCTACTACTTTAGCCACGTGCTCTTGTTTGTAAACAAAGCCACGTGCTTTTTGACAGGTGTCAGCAGCCACCTTCAAACAAGACAGCATCGTGCTGCCATCTTTACGGCACTAAACTTTATAGCTACTACTCTAGCCACGTGCTCTTGTTTGTAAACAAAGCCACGTGCTTTTTGACAGGTGTCAGCAGCCATCTTCAAACAAGACAGCATCGTGCTGCCATCTTTACGGCACTAAACTTTATAGCTACTACTCTAGCCACGTGCTCTTGTTTGTAAACAAAGCCACGTGCTTTTTGACAGGTGTCAGCAGCCATCTTCAAACAAGACAGCATCTTGCTGCCATCTTTACGGCACTAAACTTTATAGCTACTACTCTAGCCACGTGTTCTTGCTTGTAAACAAAGCCGCGTGCTTTTTGACAGCTGTCAGCTGCCATCTTTAAGCGCCGGAGCTCCAGTCACATTACTTCCCTGAGCCAGTGCCTGCTAGGAAAATACACAGACTGGAGACTACCGGGCGAGTTAGGAGCGCGCATCCGGGAGATATTGGATTCGAACCCCACTGTCGGCAACCCTGAGATGGTTTCCCCACTTTCACACCTTGCAAATGCTGGGGCTGCACGACCGCTTCCTGGCAATTCCTAGTCTTTCCCTCTCCCAGAGTCACCATAAAACCTACCTGTGTCGGTGCGACGTAAAGCAACTACCTCCCCACACACAATCGAACGCTTAGCGTCTAGCCAAAGGACCACCCTACCAGACGTGTGGTGAGGTCGGACAAAGGTAAACAAAAGGACTCGGCGGATGGTGCCACCTAAAGCCCAACCTCACCCGGGCGTGCCGGTAAATCCGACTAGAACAAGGATGACTCTCAGGAACAATCCCAGCTGACTGCCTTTGAAAGTTTAGAGGGAGAGGAGCTCCGCGTACACAGGGTGACCGAAACCCTGGACCCAACCACCCAGCCGGGAAACCAGGCCGATGGTTTCAGGGAGGCGAAAGGGGAAGAATCCAAACACATGAGCCGCAAGGCCCAGGAAGGCCGGGCTCATAAACCAAGTACCCGAGCCGACAGCTCAACCGACAAGAATTTACTCAATGCAGCCACCACCAAAACAACAGAATACAATAAACACGAAGCACAGACAACCGTAAGGGGTGGGGGGTTGATCCCCTCACGGTATACACCAAGTCAATAGAAATGGAGCTACTTAAAAAAGCTGGAACATGATAAAAGAGATTATTTAATCAATCAATTAATCAATCAATGAATCAATCAATCAATCACTACTGATCTGCCTTTAGGGCAGTCGCCCAGGTGGCAGATTCCCTATCTGTTGTTTTCCTAGCCTTTTCTTAAATGATCGCTAAGAAATTGGAAATTTATTGAACATTTCCCTTGGTAAGTTATTCCAATCCCTAACTCCCCGTCCTATAAAAATATTTGCCCCAATTTGTCCTCTTGACTTCCAACTTTATCTTCATATTGTGATCTTTCCTACTTCTAAAGACACCACCCAAGTTTATTCGTCTACTGATGTCCTCCCACGCCATCTCTCCACTGACAGCTCGGAAATACCACTTAGTCGAGCAGCTCGTCTCCTTTCTCGCAAGTCTTCCCAGCCCAAACTTTACAACATTTTTGTAACGCTACTCTTTTGTCGGAAATCTCCCAGAACAAATCGAGCTGCTTTTCTTTGGATTTTTTCCAGTTCCTGAATCAAGTAATCCTGGTAAGAGTCCCATACACTGGAACCATACTCTAGTTGGGGTATTAAACAGAGACAAATATGCTCTCTCCATTACATCCTTACTACAACCCCTAAATACCCCCATAACCATCTGTACCATTTATTTACAATCATATTTATGTGATTAACTCAACGAAGAACTTTCCTTATATTAATACCTGGTTATTTAATGATCCCCAAAGGGAACCTTCACCCCCATCAATGCAGTAATTAAAACTGAGAGGACTTTTCCTATTTGTGAAACTCACAACCTGACTTTTAACCCCGTTTATCATCATACCATTGCGTTCTGTCCATCTCACAACATTATCGAGGTCATTTTGCAGTTGCTCACAATTTTGTAACTTATTTATTACTCTGTACAAAATAACATCATCTGCCAAAAGCCTTATTTCTGATTCCACTTCTTTACGCATATTATTCGTATATATAAGAAAACATATAGGTCCGATAATACTGCCTTGAGGAATTCCCATCTTAATTATTACAGGGACAGTTAAAACTTCATCTACTCTAATTCTCTGAGTTCTATTTTCTAGAAATATAGCAACCCATTCAGTCACTCTTTTGTCAAGTCCAATTGCACTCATTTTTGCCAGTAGTCTCCCATGCTCCTGAATCCAGGATATCTGCTATATCTTGCTGGAATACTACAAGTTGGCCTTCAGTGGAATAACCTTTCCTAAACCCAAACTGCCTTTTATCAAACCAGTTATTAATTTCGCAAACATATCTTATATAATCACAAAGAATGCTTTCCCAAAACTTACATACAATGCATGTCAAACTTACTGGCCTGTAATTTTCAGTTTTATGTCTATCACCCTTTTCTTTATATACAGGGGTCTACTAGAGCAACTCTCCATTCATTTGGTAAAGTTCCTTCATGCAAATAATAATCAAACAAGTACTTCAGATATGGTACTATATCCAAACCCATTGCCTTTAGTATATCCCCCCGAAACCTTATCAATTCCAGCTGCTTTTCTAGTTTTCAACTTTTGTATCTTACTGTAAATGTCATTTTCATCACAGGTAAATGTTAATACTTCTTTAGTATTACTCATCTCCCCTATCTGGACATTATCCTTGTAACCAACAATCTTTACATACTGCTGACTGAATACTTCTGCCTTTTGAAGATCCTCACATACACACTCCCCTTGTTCATTAATGATTCATAGAATGTCCTTCTCGGAACCTGTTTCTACCTTAAAGTACCTATACATACTCTTTCATTTTTCACTAAAATTTGTATGGCCACCAATTAGGCTTGCCATCATGTTATCCTCAGCTGACTTCTTTGCTAGATTCAATTTCCTGGTAAGGTCCCTCAATTTCGCCTTACTTCCATAACCATTTCTAACTCTATTTCTTTCCAACCTGCACTTCCTTCTTAGTCTCTTTACTTCCCTGTTATGATATAGTGGATCTTTACCATTCCTTACCACCTTTAAAGGTACAAACCTATCTTCACATTCCTCAACAATTGCTTTAAACCCATCCCAGAGTCTGTTTACATTTTTGTTTACCGTTTTCCACCGATCATATTGAAGTATTGAAAACTCCCTCATGTCTGTTTTATCAGCCATATGGTACTGCCTAACAGTCCTAATTTTAACCTCTTCCTTTCATATTTATTTTTAATTACCACAACAATAGCTTCGTGATCACTAATACCATCTGTTACTCGGTTTCTCTATAGAGTTCATCTGGTTTTACCAGCACCATGTCCAGTATATTCATCCCTCTAGTTGGTTCCATCACTTTCTGAATCAGCTGTCCTTCCCATATTAACTTATTTGCCATTTGTTGGTCATGCTTCCTGTCATTCTGATTACCTTCCCAATTGACATTTGGTAAATTGAGATCCCCCTCTACAATCGCATTCCTTCCCATGTAGTTTCCCACATAGCTGATTATCTATCGAATAATTCTGAATCAGCGTCAGCACTACCCTTTCCTGGTCTGTACACTCCTTAAGACATCAAGTTGTCTATCTTCAGAAATGAGCCCTACACCTAGAATTTCATATTTGTCATCTTAAACTTTTTCGTAGCTTACAAATTCTTCTTTCACCAGAATGAATGCTTCCCCTCCCACAATTCCTATCCTATCTCTACAATACACACTCCAGTTCCTTGAGGAAATTTCCCCATCCACAATATCATTTCTCAGCCATGATTCCACTCCTATTACAATATCTGGTAAGTATATCTCTGTTAAATTAATTCTATTTCTTTCTTTACAATACTTCTACAGTTCAACACTAACATTTTGTATGATCCCTACTTGATTTCCAGATCCCTGTACCCTTATCACCGCTCCCTAGACCACCTCGTTTCCTTATAACCCCTCTAAACAAATTTCTTAACTTATACGTACCACTGTGGTTTAAGTGAAGGCCATCTGAGTGCAGATTCCTATCTCCTACCCACCCAATAAGATCTAGAAATCTCACTCCCAGTTTCCCACATACCCACTCCATACTCATTTAAATCCCCAATCACCTTCCAGTCAGAATCCCTCCTACACAGTATTCCGCTAATTACGATCTCTGCTTCCTTAAACTTCATCCTTGCTGCATTAACCAGATCCCACACATCCCCAACTATGTTGATACTTATAACTGCTTGTTTTATGTTGATAGTACCAACGTGAAATACTACCACCTTCTCTTCTACTTTCCTCAACATCTGCCTTAACCTAATTCCTGCATAATACTCTACCCTGGTATCCTTTCCTCCACATACTTCCCGACATGTCTAACGATAGAGTCCCCCATGACCAGAGCCTCAACCCTACCCACTTCATTTGAACCCCCCTCCTCCTGGTCAGTCCTATCTTTCCTGACAGCTGCAGAAGGTACTTCCTCCTCCTTTTCCTCTATCTCATGACCCTGTTCCGCCTGTCTTTTCCTGTCTACTACTCTACGTTTCCCTTTCCTACCTCTTCCCTTTCTCCTATTTCCACACTTCTCGGCAACAGTTCCCTGTTCCTCATCTTGGCTCGGTTGTTCTACCTGCAGTGACTTGAACCGATTTCTCACCGACACCTGTCCTGAATTTTGATCCTGAATGGAGCCCTTAGCCTGCAATCTCCTTCCCCTTAAAACATTAGACCACCTGTCTTCCACAATTCTCCCCTTTCCTTTCCTTCCCTCTTTTACACCTACTCTATCCTGTACATTGTTTGGAGGCGTACTTTCCTTCCTGTCCTCTGAGAGAATCCTAATTATCTCTCTCAAGCTCTCCAACTCCTCCCTCTTGGCCACACCCACAGTTCCTACACTCGCACTGCTTAGGCATTTTTTTACTAAATAATGAAAAGAAAAGGAAAAATAAGATAACCTATTGTGTGCAAAATAAAAATGAAAGGAAAGAACTATTGCCTAGGTTAGTTCACAAAGATCGCACGACAGTAAGTTAATTAATATAGGCTACTACTATACTACAATACTACTTAATTGTACGATTTTGTTATTCCCACAACACGCTAACAGGATGAACATTTCTGTTAATTACCGGAAACAGAGAATAATACACAAGAATTACACAATTCTTAACTGCAGTTAAATCTACCCTAATTACAACAACAGAATTTTAGTAAGAGAGTTACTACAGACACCACAGAAACGGTACTATACTATACAAGTAATAGAATAAACACACTATTTTCTAATAAGATACTACAATACACTACAATGATGTTGAACTACGTTCACACGTACTCTAATTACAACAGTTTATTATCAAGCAAAAACCTAAAAGAAAAATATTTCTCAAGACCGAGTTGGATGCGCACGAAGCATGACCAGCTTTGAAGGCTATAATACCGCTACCCGTGTGCTGAAGGTACTAAATATCACATATATACAGGTATTTCCCAAGAGCACAACGAAGCAATTTGTAGTAAGGACGTCCATGAATACATGCGATGCGATGGATATCCAGATAGTGCTGCAGTCCGTGTCGCGGATGCGAACAGCCAAATGCCACCTACTCATAGTTACCTTGGCGGACGCACCAGGAACGGACAACAATGCCGGTGACAGTCACTGGCCTGGCGGGTGGATTCCAAATGCCGCAGATTCGCTGCCGCCACCTGCGCCACCTGCGAGGGACATCGCTTATGAAGGCAAAGTGCCAAGAAGGTGACAAGCGTGGCGACCCTAAAGCCCAAACTGGCCCCTCAGGTCACGCAGGCCCTTCAGGCCAAAAGAGCGAAAAGCAAGGCCCATCCGGCAAACGAGGCCCTTCAGGTGGAGGCAAACTCAATTTGCAACCCCCACGGATGGAAGGTGAAGCCAAACCTGGGCCCTCAGCCCAGCCCCCAGCACGGTCCAAGTCATGTCCTCCAGGAAAAACACAAATAAGAAGGCCAAGTCAAAGCCAACTGCCCTCTCACTTACCACATCACCTACGCTAGGCACAAGGAGCATGGCAGGGAGAGGATAGACGAACTTAAACCTCACCGCAACCATAACGACTGCGATCACCGAACTCCTGACCCAAGATACCCGAACACGCAGGGGCTTCGAGTGCCAGGGCATCAGGACCCACAAAACCGAACTCGATGCATGTAGCTCTCCTAACAGAAACCTTCCTCCCACCGGGGTCGAGATTCAACACGAGAGGCTACAAGGTACACAACGTGACAAATCAAATCGCGTTGGAGGTGTGGCAGTCCTGGTAAGAGGAGACACATAGTGCGCAAACATTGTATGTCCATTTATGTTCAGTTTGGAGTTAATGCCATATTTGGATGTCTTTCAAGCATATCTAACTAATTCGCAATTATAGTATGTCCAAATAATAGGGAACATTGAATATTGAATTTTCACGACCGTATTCTAATCGAAACCGACTTTCAACCTATTAGGTCATGTTACGTACATTTAGTACGTGTTGAAGAGATGTTAAGTACAGAACAAAAATGGCCAACCAGACACCAGTGGGATCCGAACCCACAACCTCCCGATTTCGCGTCGGTTGCTCTACCAATTGGTGGCCTAGGCCAGCTTTGTGCTGTTGGAAAGGATCTAAGCTACAGGTCTGGTACTACTACCATCACACTGTAGAGTGCGTTTAAGTCACCCGTTGAGGGCCAAGTCAATGAATATTGAATTTTCACGGCCGTATTGTACTTAACATCTCTTCAACACGCCCTAAATGTACGTAACACGACCTAATAGGTTGAAAGTCGGTTTCGAATAGGGAACATGCTGATTTCCAAGGTGCAAATATTGCATGTCCTACTTAAATCAACAAATGTTAAATCAACGAATGTTGTATGTCCCGTGCAAGGTATAGGTATATCCATTTGATTTTCATTTCAGTTGAAGGCGCAGGTATTGTATGTCCGGACATACTATTTTGCTGTTGAAAATTTAAGTTCTTACTGCCTTGATGGAGCACAAATATTGTATGTCCTGGACTCTGTTTTTTAAAGATTATCGACATATTTATAAGTGAACAGTGATTATTCAACTTTGTTAAATTACTTGTTATTCACACCGTGTGATTTCATTAAGAAAATAAAATAATGTACACAATCATATAAAATAACTTGACCTGACTGACTGATTCATCATCGCCGAATCAAAAGTACTGGACATAAAGAAATGAAATTTTGGGGATATATTCATATTACAATGTAGGTGCTCACTAAGGGAAGATTTTTGGATATTCCGTCGCTAAGGAGGTGAAATTGCCTTTGCTGGCAGGACCTAGTATTTACAGTGCACTATGTCTTCTGGTATAGGCTAGAGCAACTTTGTTACATTCATAGATCTGTCTCTGTCTTTTCCTTGGCTTTGACAATATGACAGTGACTGAGGTATGAGCCATTCCTTCTGCAGCCAGTCCCTGCTATGAATGATGTGAAAATGTTGCTCATAGGGTCGGTTGATGCACGCATTTCAGTGGGCTTGGTAGACTGATATGTAATAACAACTCTGGCTCGGTGAGGAAAGCAACGGGAAACTACCTCACTCCTCATACCCCTAGTACGCCTCTTCAGTGATGCCTAGCCCATCTATGACAGCTGATGGCAGAGCTGTTGAAGATCCCACCATCGGCATCGCTGACGGACTGAACATAAGGAGGTGAAAAGGGGTGTGAGTTTTTTAAATGAGTGTATCTCGAAAACTGAACACTTTAAAGACTCGGAATCTCCTTCAAAAATAAAGGAACATGCATTTTTTGTTTTTGGAAAATCTACATAAGGGATGGTGAACGGGAGTGACAACGGGGGTGAATTTGTAAAATGAGTATTGGTATATACACTGACTGACAGAGCAAATGCAACACCAAGAAGGAGTGGTCAGAACTTTATGCCAATTGCAGGGTAGACTGACGTCACTGAGGTATGCTCATGATGTGAAATGCGCCGCTGTGCTGCGCACGTAGCGAACGATAAATGGGACACGGCGTTGGCGAATGGCCCACTTCGTACCGTGATTTCTCAGCCGACAGTCATTGTAGAACGTGTTGTCGTCTGCCACAGGACACGTGTATAGCTAAGAATGCCAGGCCGCCATCAACGGAGGTATTTCCAGCAGACAGACGACTTTACGATCGGGCTGAGAAGGGCAGGTTGGTCGCTTCGTCAAATCGCAGCCGATACCCATAGGGATGTGTCCACGGTGCAGCGCCTGTGGCGAAGATGGTTGGCGCAGGGACATGTGGCACGTGCGAGGGGTCCAGGCGCAGCCCGAGTGACGTCAGCACGCGACGATCGGCGCATCCGCCGCCAAGCGGTGGTAGCCCCGCACGCCACGTCAACCGCCATTCTTCAGCATGTGCAAGACACCCTGGCTGTTCCAATATCGACCAGAACAATTTCCCGTCGATTGGTTGAAGGAGGCCTGCACTCCCGGCGACCGCTCAGAAGACTACCATTGACTCCACAGCATAGACGTGCACGCCTGGCATGGTGCCGGGCTAGAGCGACTTGGATGAGGGAATGGCGGAACGTCGTGTTCTCCGATGAGTCACGCTTCTGTTCTGTCAGTGATAGTCACCGCAGACGAGTGTGGCGTCGGCGTGGAGAAAGATCAAATCCGGCAGTAACTGTGGAGCGCCCTACCGCTAGACAACGCGGCATCATGGTTTGGGGCGCTTTTGCGTATGATTCCACGTCACCTCTAGTGCGTATTCAAGGCACGTTAAATGCCCACCGCTACGTGCAGCATGTGCTGCGGCCGGTGGCACTCCCGTACCTTCAGGGGCTGCCCAATGCTCTGTTTCAGCAGGATAATGCCCGCCCACGCACTGCTCGCATCTCCCAACAGGCTCTACGAGGTGTACAGATGCTTCCGTGGCCAGCGTACTCTCCGGATCTCTCACCAATCGAACACGTGTGGGATCTCATTGGACGCCGTTTGCAAACTCTGCCCCAGCCTCGTACGGACGACCAACTGTGGCAAATGGTTGACAGAGAATGGAGAACCATCCCTCAGGACACCATCCGCACTCTTATTGACTCTGTACCTCGACGTGTTTCTGCGTGCATCGCCGCTCGCGGTGGTCCTACATCCTACTGAGTCGATGCCGTGCGCATTGTGTAACCTGCATATCGGTTTGAAATAAACATCAATTAGACATGGATGGAAGAAGGGCTTAAGTCAGGTTGTGGCGTTATTCGATAAATTGTATATATACGTTCCTTGGAGGCTCTTCTAGATACTACCTAAATGGCTTATCGGTAGTGTCAATAGATGGCGTGTGATGTGCTATATTGAGTTGCGCCGTTCTTCCAAATATTACTCATGTCTGACTTAAAATACGCTCCAATGCTGACTTAGGGCGAGCCAGCAATCATCACTCATCAGACTCGAAACAGCTGACGCAGGAGTAATGTCAGGAGGAGAAACATCTGATATTTCAGCAGATGAGAGTGAATATTTACCAAATGAAACCTCAGATGATTCGGATACTAAATCCTTACTATCAGAATGATCTGCCGTTCTCAGCCCACTGTCATTTGCAACACCACAAACTAAAGGACTTCAGTTTTCAATTCCAAAGTATGTCATATTATGTCACTCCCCTGAAGGAACTGTATCAGGAAGCGAGAATTATAATATTACGTTTCATGACAAGTTTCAGTTATTGAAGGATATATGGTCTGTAAGATAATTTGGATAGCTTTCCAGTCCCTCGTGTAGGTATTGAACCCAGAAAATTAAAAGTTGTTAAAGATTTAGTAAGCTTTCTATGCGCTTGTGCACGTGCATGGTTTGAAAATATTTTCCGGGGAGCTGAATCTGTGGGAGTAGGAAATTCTCGATATAGTGACTCCCCTAATAACATGTTGTGCTCTGTCAAATGTTCTAACCTGTAAAACTTGTCTACATGCTTCCAACAATGTAAAAAACATTAATTTTCAATGAAAATGTTTCTTGAAAATGAAATAAGGGCGTAACTCCAAAATACAAAATTGACAACAACCCAAAAAAATGTATAAATATTTTTGATGTACATATTATGAAATAATCAAGAATGTAGTTAAGTATAATATACCACAGTTTTGTATTTCTGAGAAAAGTGTTTGATGTTGTAATTCTTTAAACTCATTTATCTCAAAAGAGTGTTTTTTGAGTTACGCCCTTCTTCCATCCATGTCTTCAATTATTCTTCCGTGCCGACTCTGTTTTTTCCCCAACTTTCATCCCTTTCGAACCACTCCTCCTTGGTGTTGCATTTGCTCTGTCAGTCAGTGTATCTCAAAAACGTAACATGTTCCAGACGTGAAAAATGGTATTTGGAATCTCCTTTAAAAAGAACAAAGCGACGTACAAAATCAAAATTTCACTGGTTGGTAGCTTTTACGTCCTAGATGAAGGTACGGGGTTCAAATGAGTGGTAGATTATAAAATAAAGAATCATTTACCCAAAGACGTTTGACGTACGAATTGTACAGGCTCATCTGACTGGACTTTCCAAAATGTACAACTTTGAATAATAACAACACACATTTCAAATCCGTAGCGAAACACGGGTATCTTACTTTAACTCGAAGCATGCTAGCTGGAGATGTCTGAAGCCCTCGCTGAAGATAGAACACAACCATACATGGTAATAGCCCCAGACGAACCCACGCTTCTAGCACCCGCCGGACAGGTCTCCGACATTCTCGACATAGCCTTATTACAACGCGTTTCTCAGAGGCATACTATCACCACAATAAACGACCTAGGGTTTAGATACCAACCTGGGCTATTTGCATTGGATGATACACCCGAGGAATACGAAACAAGCTCAAACAGGGCAACAGGAAATGTACCGCAAATCGCACGACATATGCACCTACCAACCTTACGTTTTCGCTCTGTATAGGAAAGAAATGTTCCTGCTTTGACCGCAAGGTAAACACAGCCAGTGCCCGCGCCCGATATTCCCTCAGTCGTGTTTACCCTGTGCGGAGTGTAGCCTCGTGGTGAACGTGACAACATAATGGCACAACGACGCCATTCGGAGCCCGTTTTGTAGGGTAGAATACTCATCCGCCGGGAAGCAGGCCAGACACAGACGGAAGTCGCCGTATCCTTCAATGTGGCACAAAGTGTCATTTCCAGGCTTTGGAGACGATTTCGAGACACAGGAGATGTTAGTCGTAGGCACGTACCAGGTCGACCAAGGGTAATCACCACAGAGCAGGACCGATATCTGGCCTTAACCACCCGACGAAATCGGAGTACACCTGCAAGACAATTGTCGGCGGAGCTTGCAGCCGTCTCAGGGGTTGCCTTTTTCCGGCAAACTGTGTACCGGAGGCTTCAACATCAGAACTGGACCAAGAATGAATGGAGGCATGTGCTCTTCACAGATGAATCCCGCTTCAGTTTGCAGAACGGTTCCCATCGCACATTAATCTGGAGAGAACCGGGTAGCCGATACAACCACAGGAACATCGTGGAATGGGACCAGAACGGTGGTGGTGGCGTCATGGTGTGGTACGGCATCATGCTGAATGGCCGTACGGACCTGAAAATCTTCATGGGTGGTCCAAGGAACACTGTTAACGCTCGGAGATACAGGGATGAGGTACTGAGACCACATGTTCGACTCTTCAGAGGTGCGGTTTGTCCAGACTTCCTATTAATGGATGATAATACCCGACCGCACCGAGCTGCTCTGGTGGATGAATTGCTGGCTGGGGAAGACATTCATTGCATGGACTGGCCAGCGAGATCTGCGGATCTGAATCCTATAGAACATGCCTGGGATGCATTGAGGAGACAAATTGCATCCCGTCATCCTCCACCAAGGACCCTCCAACACCTTCGCATTTCCCTTTCGGAGGAATGGGATCGACTGCTACAAGAGCTCTCGGACCATCTGATTGAGAGCATGCCACGTCGCTGCGAAGCATGTGTGGCCGTTAGGGGTAACCATACGCCTTGTTAACAGTATTTTTTGCTGTGGAAGACATTGCCAAGTTTTGTTAGTAGTTGTCAAAGGTGTACCTTACCTATCTGAACCTTTCTGACACCGTTTTTTGGACAATTGTGTGACCAATGGTGTGTGAGTCAGCTTCCGTTTGTTCAGCAATCCATCAGACATTTCTATCAGGTGGTATGGCCTCGTTTAATGATTATGCTTAACTTTTGGACTTTAGTGCAGATACGCTACTACAGGAAAAGTAGGGCATGTTATTAGTAAGCTATTAGGAGATTCCAAATAAAACGTTTCATGACTGTAACATCGTGAGTTTTTGAGATATAAGTACCCTCAAAAATGTATTCAACGCCTTTCTCGCCCTTTTCACCTCCTTAAGAGTTTTTTCTGAGAACAAAAAATGCGTGTTTCTGATTAATTTCTGCAGTGGTCACGCCTTCTTTCCATAGCAACCAAGTCGTATAGCGATGTCCCTGACGATTGCTTTCCATGTTGTCTGCTCCTACGCTGTAATGAAATGTGTATGACGAGTGCATTCGGTGGTCCCTGTGGGTGTGCTGAACAAGACACTAGGCACCACCTTCAAAAGTGCAATGTGAACCAAATCCCGACACACAAAAAATATAGTACGCTCCTCGTACATAGCGTAGGAGTGGAGCTGTTTCGGTGTGGGCTACTTGTGTACGTTACCGAGAGAGCGTTTGGATGCTGCTAAACTGCATTTGTGTTTATATTTTCCAGATTATCCCGATTCGTCATCGCAGTGAAACCCCACGCTGGAGCTGCCATGTTTTTAGCTACCTTCGTGTTTAAACTCGACCTTTTGTTCCATTCGCGTGACCTGCATCCCTGTAATTGTGTCTGTATTTCTGTGTTGAATTCGTTTGGGCCGATAACCTCAGATGTTTAAACAACGTGCGGTGAAATCGTGCGCAGTTACGTCTGTGGCTGTTGCGCTTACGTATTGATTCTTTATGTGAGCTGGAATTTCGAAATGAGGGTAATGCTCGCTTTGGCGGCTTCCCGAATTGCTTCTACTAGGATTTTGACTGCTTTGTCAATTTGGGCTGGGCTTATTGCATATTCGGTTCGATTTACAGTACCACAACCTGCAGAGAAAGATCAGAAGCAAAATCACGAAGGTGCATGAGAAGAAGAAAGAGAAACACCGAGAGCTTTACGCATGAAATACAAAGCGTAGGAATACAGAGCAACCTGGAGAAACCAGAACTCAGCGAGCAGCACTTGACAAGAATACTTCCAGAAACAGAACCAGGACAGCAATTAAGCAGGTGCAAATCCTTTGGCATACCAACGAACAATAGAAGAAACTTAATCACTGGAAAACACCCTGGTCCAACGGTGCAGTAAAAACTTTAGAATGTTTTAAAAGGAGATTGCCTGAAAATGAGGAGGGAGAACCCGTATTAACTCCTGGCACATAACATCATGTAGCTCAAAGATACAGCGAAGCTTGGGAATCATTTTCATTGACATTGGACGTACATTAATTGATTCGTGTGCACAAGCATCTCTCATTTCGGATAAAGTGTTAGACACTATGAAGTCTGAATGTGATGTACTTGTGATACCAGTAGCTCAAATAAATGTACGAGATGTTATTCCTCGCAAGAGTATCCGATGTATATATCAAGCTTTCATCGAGTTTTGAATAGAAGGGACATCCTTTGAAGAAGTTTTTCTGGTGATGTCCAATATGAAGATTAACATCATCTTAGTCTCGGACTTTCTATTCAAGTTTAAATGGATTATAGATTATGCGTCTACTGCCAATAAATGATACAACTTGGGGTCTATAGAATTGCAGCTAATTGATGGAGAGGATAGCAGGATTCATGGGATTCATTCTCCACTGATAGGAATTGATGGTAGGATCAGCGATGCTGCGCCAGGCAATGAAGAAGAAAATCCCGAAGAAGAATGACACGTTGGATGTGATAAAAGGGTGATCCCTTAAAGACGAATCCGACGACAGTGGTCAGGACAACCCCACATCAGTAATTAGTACAACTGAAAGCTCAGAAACCAATCCTGTCTTAGTTATTGCAGAGCAAGAATTTTTTCAAGCTTACCCTGATGTTATTTTATAAGAAGCCCGGTGTAATTCGAAACTTCCAGCATCACTTTGAAGTTAAGAATAAATCCCGTTATAAAGAGAAGCCATACCTGGTGCCTGAGAATTACCGTGATGAAGCAAGGAAATTAATTAAACAGATGGAAGATGATGGAATTTTTTCCCAATGTGTTACATCCTCCATCAAAACTCTGGCCATAATGATGGCGGGTTTGCTTGAATGCTTGCGCTCTAAGTAGGCGGCTGGAACATCCTCCTCCACTACGAGATATAATCAGGCGATTTTATGCTAAAAGGTTCTTTAGTGGCATGGATACGACATCGTCATATTTCCGTATACTATTGGACGGGCAGAGTCGACTTTTTATAGGCTTCGTTCTTGTGATCCTTCTTTTGGCATCAAGAACTCGGAGTTGTTTTGATTAGGGCTTTGAAAACCCAACTATCATCATCTATGTGGATGACATCCTCAGCGACAATAAATTCAAGATCAATGATAAGAAGAGCCATTTTATAAAATCAGAGATCGTATTCTTGGGGCAGCGAGGGAGTCACGCCCAATCCCGCAAAGATACGATGCATCTTAAAGTTTTGAAGACCGAGTCGTATCAAACACGTTCGGCAATACCTAGGACTCTGTCAGTACTTTTATAAACATTGTCCAGACAAGAGTGGCGGTTTTACAGGAGTTGCTCTAAAATAACAACTGATGAATGCGACGATGATGTAAAACCGTGCGGAACGAGTCATGAGAGAAATAGAGGTCCTGCCAATAATGCAACTCTCTAACACCAAGGACATCCCGATGCGATTATATCGAGGGATTAATCCAGATAGACCCTGGAACGGAATATCACAAACCCCACCTGAAGTAAATCTTAGAAAAGAGACTAGAAGGACCGAGGTCCAAACGGAGTGGTTTTGAATGCTTTAGTAAAGGTGGTAAAACCAGGAAAGGACAAAGAGTAATTCCCAGTTTTACGGGAATGAAAGATAAAGGATCAGCAGTCAACAACATTTATTATAATCTTTAGAAAAAAACAACAATAAATAATTTGAATAATTTGATCAATGATTAAATTCGAAATTCAAGTAACGTACACCTAGCCTTGAGCCGAACTGACTACCGGCTGTGCACATAATAGTGAATATAAATTGAAACTGACAAAATTCAGAATATCTGAAATTTACATTAATGTGGAAGGCTGGCACAAGCCAAACCATTATTGAAATTTAACAGAGTAATAAATGAATATTCAAAAACATCAAATGACGAAGCTAAATAAAAAAAGGGTTGCTTTAACAATAGATTGAAAAGGACTGGAAATTTAACAACGAACTTGAGGCAGACTTGCAGCATTAAATTCTCCACCGGGGAGATAAAATTAAAAATAATGGAAACATTAAGCTTTCAGATTAATAGTCCAACACTGCAGTGTAAAAGACAAATCCTTTTAGGCAAACCAGTTCAGTAGAAAATATCATCTTCAAGATCAAACATGCTGACAAAAGTAGATTAAAATGTTCATAAAAGTAAAGCAGAATGCTAACTCCAGGCTGGTATTAATGAAATTTAATTAAATAGAATTGCTGAACAGGCCAGCTGGTGCGGAGTAGAAGGTACTCGGCTTGACATACTTTCGTTTATACAAGAGGGCAAGCCCAAGTCAACAGACCCAAGCAGGGCGAAGTGAATACATGTCGTGAGAAATGCCGCTTCTAATCCCGCGGCGAGGCTAACAGGCTGGATGCGTAGTCCGCATGGACATTGCTGAGAATTGGCAATTCTAGTGAGCTGCCCGAAGCAAAGTGAGGAGCCGAGTCCTCGCGCCGAGTCCTCAAGTCGAGTCCTGGAGTGGAGTCCAGTGCGGAGTCCAGTTGAATATGTTGAATGGCAGTCCTTAAGAAGCACTGCAGAAGATTCCAGATTCAACAAAAAGTAGTGCTGCAAGACTAACAGTAGTAATTACTAAAAGTACGTGAGAAACCTTATCATAAAAATACAAAATAATGAAAAAAGAGAAGTGCAGAAAGAATATTCATAATTTCCACACAATTAATAATATAATAAAGGCAAGGGAAAAAACAGAAATAACCAATGAAAAAATAGAAAGACGCGGAAGAATACATTCTCGGTACCAGAAGGAGACAAGTTACCGGTGACGCAAGCAGTTATGTGAAGGTAATGTGACCAATCAACAGGCGACGTAAAAATGATGTAAGTTAGCGAAGCGAGAAGAAGAAAATAAGCAAAGTGTTCGTATGACCTGTGACATAATTGCACGCCAAGGGGAACTTGTTATAAATCAACGAAAAATAACTAGACGTAACATAATTAAAGGTAAGCGCAACATAAAACTTAAATTCAAACAAGTAGAAAGGTACCGAAAATAGTGAGAATTGCCAATAAATCATACGTTCATGGGCGCATGAACCATACTGGGGGGAGGGCGAAAAGAAAAACAGATATTCTTTCGGGACTTACAATAAATTCATCCATATACATCAAGAGGGAGAGGGCACAATGACGTAATGGGTCTAACAAAGATTCCATTACTAGTGCGGAATTTTACCACCCTAATCCTTTTATCCTGACCAGAAAAAACTTGAACATTTCTGCCCAACGGCCATACTAAAGGAGGACTTGGATCCCGCAAGAGAACCATATCGCCTTCCTTAATGTTGGGTTGCTCAAATTTCCATTTGCTCCTTACCTGAAGCTGCCCCAGGTATTCCAGGCGCCAGCGCTGCCAGAATCTTTCACGAGCAGCCTCTACTTTTCTCCACAAAATCGGCAGAGGTAAATCTAGTCTTCGGAGCAGTGTCGGAGGAGAGAAGACCATAGATTGCCCTATCAAGAAATGTGAAGGTGTAAGGGGAAGAAGATCTTGAGGGTCCTGAGATAAAGGGGTGAGTGGCCTAGAATTTATCACAGCTTCAATCAAAATAAGTAGCGAATTAAATTCTTCATAGGAAAGAAAAAATGAATTCAAAGTTCTCTTTAAATGCCGCTTAAGAAGTTTAACACAAGATTCCCATCTGCCTCCATGGTGGGGACCATTTTGGGGAATAAAATTCCACTTAAATCCCTTTAAATATGCAAAATTTTGAATTTCCTGTTGAGCTGAAGAAGAAGCAATAGCTCGCCTTAATTCTTCAGAAGCTCCACAAAATGTTTTAGCATTGTCAGAAAAAACTTCTGAGGGGAACCCTGTACGAGAAAAGAATCTAGAGAAAGCAACAAAAAAAATAGGAAGTAGAAGCATTGGTAACAAGCTCAAGATGTATAGCCCCAGTGACCATACAAACAAACAGAACAACATAAGCCTTACCTAAAGTCTTAGAGGCAGGCCTTAGAGGATTAGTTTTATAAGAAAATGGACCAGCACAATCAACACTGTTGTACTCAAAAGGGCGACAGTGTTGAGATCTAAATGAGGGCAGGTCACTCATGAGCTGAGATGAAGGTATGGGATTGGCACGAAAACATTTTACACATTTACGTATCACAGAATTAACCTCATGAATCCCGTTAATAATCCAATAATGTTCACGAATAAGGTATAGCAAAGTGCGAGCACCGGCATGCAAATGCTGATAAAGAAATTGTCTTATAATCAATTCAGTAACGTGATTCTTAGAAGGTAAGATGACGGGATGCTTCTTATCCTCTAATAGAATAGAAGAAGACAACCGACCACCTACTCGTAAGAGATTATCTTGATCAAGATAGGGGGACAACGACAGAAGTTTGCTGCCCTTTTTTAAGGGAGTGCCCTTACTAAGTGATCGAAACTCCTCTAAAAATACTTCTTCCCGCACTAAAAACAATATTTTATTAGTAGCTGTTCTCATTTCCAAGGCAGTTAAAAAGTCTCGAGGCCATAAAGGCTGATCTAATACAAAAAAATTCCATCTGAGAACATAAGCCATAACTCTTACGAGCTTGTGAAAAGTGGAAAATTTGTGAAGCAATGGATAAGTTGCAATAGCAACATGCGTAGAAATTAAAGTCGTGCGAACTTCAATTTGCTCAACAGACTCTAAATTAGGATGGCTAGGCCATAGAGAGGTAGGTTGAACAAGCCAAATAGGACCGTGCCGATAAAAGTGACCCGAACGTAGTCAAACACAGAAACACTACGGTAAGGCCAGCAATAAAATAGAACACACAAGAGTCACAATAGACAAAATTAGGACAGGAAGCGCAACTAGCCACCCACAGAACATAACCTTAAAATCAGTAAATTACTTACCACAATAAGAAGTAGGTGACACATCAAACCATGTAAAATTAAAATCCAGTATCAGATGAGTAATTCACTTGAAAGAACAACACCAGTGTTTTGATGTAATGGTAAGTAGAATTTATTAGAGAAAAGTTAAACCTTCCAATTAGTAATAAGAAAACGCCCACGTAATAAAATGGAAAGACTAGTAATCAGCATGAAATAAAATTATTACCAAGAAAATAAATTAATCATATTTAAAAGATATTAGGGGGCCCCATTATACTAGAAGTAAAGTAATAATGAAAAGCGTATCAGCTAAAAATAAGAAACAGCCTTTAAACTAATAAAAACCACATGAACCACCTAGTCCTAGTCAAGAACAGGTCTTACCAGGAACCCAGAAAGGAAAATTCACCTTAAACACTACGGACAGGGAGAAGTTAAAAATATAAATTGAATTAGGAAAATTCAAAACAAAGGTACAAGAAAAGGGGAAGCACAAAACATTCAATAAAATAGAAAGGAAACGCAGGTAATCAAGCCCAGAAAGGCAAACAAGGAACCAAAATCCTTCATCAACCGAAAATGTTTTCATTAACAATCACCGTACAACATACGTTGTCATGGTAACAGGCCCACGCCCAAAACAACGCAACATAAAAGATACACACCGAAAGGAAACCAGGAACGAGGCAAAAGGCAACAATTTAGGTAGAACGAACCAAGAGAGAAGAAAATATAAAACCGAACCGCAAAAATTAAATAAACAAACCGGTACTTAGTTAGGGCTAAGTAGTTCAAGTTAGGCCAAATTGTGATGAGCTTAACAGTACAGTAAAAATTAGTATTCTATCGTATTCCTTTTTCCTCTTGAACAATTTAGAATGAAATTTACCATACGTCCAGAACAACGTTACAAGTTTACATCACCATTACAGCACGTGATTAAATGAATATGCTCTTAAAAGACATACTACTCAAGTTATTTTTTTATAACATATCATTAAAATTTAACCGAGAGTGAACAAATTTTAACCATTAGAGTCTAAGACACGTCTCACACGTCCGTACAGTTTACTTTTTTTTTGTTTCATCAAAATCGAAAATAGAACAGAAGCTTGAAGCCACGCCGCGTCGCCATTTAATACTCTGGTTCCCAAACGCAGATGGATAAACTTAAATAAAATACATACAGTCTGTGGACGTTTTCACGATGAATGAGGTATCACCTCATGTTGAGGGCTAGGAGGAGAGCCCTCGCACACGTAGAATTCAGCCGTTCTCCATTGTTCCAAGTAAAATCTTCACCATCACGAGGCACCTACTACACGCGTCCATCACCAACCAGACGCCAGCACAAGAATGAGTCTCTCGCTTCGAGCGAGCTTCAACAAGCTGTCCGAGACGAGCTCTCATTGGTCAAGGAGCTGAGCATCGTAGTACCAGTTCTCGGCACAGATGTCAGTACGTACAAGGAGCCCCTTTAGATCAGGTCGTTACACGGACCAGACCGTTACCATAAGGTGGTAGAGAATCATAAAACTAGAAGGAAATAAGAAATTCAGCGAACTGAATACACAGAAAATTGAGGTAGAAAGACACTAATTTCCACAGGGATTAGCCCAGGTCCAAAAACGTTAGGGGGGGGGAGAAGACGATTAAATGTGACACCTCGGTGTCAGCCACCCCCTCCGAAGCTTTGCTTATCCAGTACATATCTTCGGCACTGAGGTCAGAAGTAACCAAAATTTTCATTATAGTCCAAAATTAAAGCGACCACAAGTACCACGTTCCACATAATAAATATCCAGTAAGGCGGTAGCGCTTTATAATTACTTTCTACACCATTAATTACAGTCAACACTGAGTTCAACCTTTTACACAATATTTTCAGTTTTCCATGCACAAGGTTTCAATAGTTTACACGCCACAGTTTCTCTTAGGAATCGGTCCATCACAACCACAATTAGTTTGAAGAAGTCGGTAGAACACAGTCTAATTAGAATTACATCTTCAACTTAGTAGACACCAGATAGTTTTAGTTTTTGATTACAACTGCTTACACGGTGATGATTACACCACAAAGAAAAGTTCACAAGTTCACCCTTGGAGTTCATGAAAGGTTATACACAAGGCATACATAGGGTTTCCTTCCAATAATTAATTTAGAAATCTCTCTCGGCTGTACATTTTACATTATACTTTGAAATTACCATATCAAAGTGAGTACTAGTTTTCGGGTTCCAGGTTTTAAGAAATGCAACATCTTGCATCCTTTCGCAATTAGATTAAAATGCCCGACAATACGAAGATACCGCGAGCAAACAGGAAAAGGAAGAAGAGGGGAAAAACCCTCAAGATTGGTGAAAATTTTTTTATAACCAAAGACAAAGATAAATCTCATAATACAAACTTAAACTAGTAAAATTATCAATAGACTCAGGTCTAGAGCATACCTCCAAACTAAATTACTCAAGAACACAAATTAGGCAAACTAGACAGGTCTCGAACAAAATAAACTATCAGCACCAAAAATCACCAGAACACCATACATATTAAATCGACACAGGCAAGGTAAGCTTAACCCACCACACTCCAAAGGTGGATCTCAAATGTTAAGAATACAGTACTTACCTGAATATACTAATGGTTCAAAACGCTAAACAAAAACGTTGAAAATGGATAAGTAGAAAGAGCGTATCGTCACCAAGGTTTCTCCACCAATACAGGGACCCACCGAAGGATAATCAATTCACGTACTCCACCGGAGAACCCTTACCAACAATAAGATAAATCCTCAAATCAAACAATACACCAAGATTCAATCCCCCCAAAGAAAAGGATTTACATTAACATACACGAGACGGGCAAGGCAGGAAATAACAATTATAGAAACAACAACAGACTGAGATCCACAGATCAGTGAGCCAATGATAAATTAAATTTTAAGAACCCACCATAATTCAACCCAAATAATTAGACCATAAAGGAATGCAGATTTTAAATCATAGTTAATTGACCTCGCATAACCCTGCAAGAAAAGACTTTTCAAAGAAAGGGACACACCAATCAGAGCAACTACCGACCAGAGTACGAGCACTGTGAAGTCACAAATGAGTAAATGGTAACTGTCTTTCCAAGCAGAGAACACCATAAGTAGAATGAGTTGGAGACCTCTAGTACTATCAGGTGTAGGGAGCGCAACAGTTTGTCATCGACAATCATTCCACAGAGGCATACTAAACAAGGAACAAACTAATACAAAGGGAATCACTGTTCAAGGATAGATGGATAAGGTTTCAGGAGGACATAACTTGGGGTCACATAACCAACCTACACAGCAAGAGGAAAAACTAAAACACTTTCCACTATAGTACACCCAATCAAAGAGAAAAGGTATTAAAATACCTCAATTAGATGACTACAGGGGCCAGAAAACAAATAGGCAAGATGACTCCACAAGCGACAGCTCTCAGGTAGGCAATAACACGCTCAACTATCCTGAACGCAGAACGGAAAGCAGGTAAATCAACAATATCTACTAATGTTAGCAAAATAACTGAAGGGAAAATAACCATAGAAGGTAGGCTTAAGAAAATTGAGCTTCACAAATATCATAGATGGAAACAAGGAAGACATCAGAGCAATAGGTTATGCGGGCAACCTCAATTTTCACTGACCAAGACCAGAACATACTACATGAGTGGTAGACACAATCTACATTATTAATTCCCATCTTCCTACAGACACAATGGTTCAAGAAAGGTGCTTAAACACCCACCAGAGTGCAATAATACAACAAACATTGCCTCACAGAAATCCCACAGACGTACCAGCACCAAGAGTCAACACAACAGGGTCACTTTACAACCACATGCCACACAGCATCTTAACCAAACATGGTGCAATACCACACCACCGCCAAATTCAGGACTAGCAAACCTACCACCTAGGTAAAAGAAGATAACTTCTCAGGATTCAAGTCCATGCCTTGACTACACTACTCAACATAATATCAACAGATGGAAGATGGTTACAGTCAACAGACCTACATACACACTACAACTCGCCCAGAACGAAAAGATCAACAAGAAGATACTAGATTCAAGAAAATACTTCAGTATCATAGTGATGATAGTAATGCGCGGAATAAAATGTCACAAGACCCGTGAATACCATAGAGGACAAACTTACACTACTAAAAGTAACAAGGAAGTTTTAAAACAGAACAAAATTTCAAAAAACAATGAGATAAAATTTTCAACATAAGGAAAACCATAAATTAAGTAAAGAAAAAATTGAGATTACTTACAATAGAGGTACTACTGTCAGTACTTAGAATAATTACCAGAGGGCAACGTAGCATTAGACATGAAGAGGCCCAGAAACCAGTTGCTAGAGATGGAGAAACCATAAAGATCCAAGATCCATGCACTAAGCAAACGGTCTACCAACCCCGACACAGGTTAACAGATCACCCCACGACTAACAACCCCCTCAAAGGATATGACCAAAGCTAACTTAGTGCAGCGACTGATCAGCAGCAAGTAGAAGGGTTAATTTTCGAAGCTTAATCAAAGGATACTCAGGGATAGTTATCATTGAAAATCGATAATAGGCCATAAATAAAATTCAGAATAAGATTTTAAAGCTAATTTTCCAAATAAACCTTGCTACAAGGGATGGATGAAGAAACAGAGTAAGACTAATTTCCAAGAGATAAATATGGATAAGATCACCAAAACCAGAAACAAGACAAAGATATGAAGAGAAACTATTCCATGATTAAATCAACCCCCAGACAGTTAAAACTCAACCAATTTTTTTTTAAACTATATTTTGTAACAATCACCCAGGTGACGAGATTAAAACGAGCAACCAATAGTCCAGAAGGCTACCAAATGGACACCCTGGACAGGAGGATAAATACATATCAACAGGACACGATCATAAAATTTTTGCTATCCCAAAGTGTGAGCAGCAAGAAGACCGAAGGAAGTCTCCGAGTATCCGTTATCCAATCCTACCCGCACCCAAAGCAGAATTGGTATGATATTTAAAAATTAAAACCCAGAGAAGATAAGATATAAGGAGTACAGGTCAGAAATATAATTGGTAAGAGGCCCCCAAGAAACAGTCATGTGACAGATTCCACACACCACCAAACCACAATGTTCACACCAGAAACAATACCAGAACTAAGACAAATAGAAACATATCAAACCTAGCTTTAAAAATCATAGAAACATGTACCACAATGAAAACTCCAGGTAGAATTAAATTACACTTAAACAGAAAGATGATATTTTACTTTTAATTAGCTCACAGAAATGTAGTTCTCAGCTGTATGTCTCTTTCAATACCTTAGAACTTCATAAAGCAGAAACCCAAAGGAAGAAAATCAGGAACCAGTACTGTACATTAACCAGGTTTAACTTGTGACAGGTGGACTCTCCTAATCCTTTTTGCAACCGGATCACTCACTAACATTGATACCGGGGACAGAAATTGCAACACGGTGCAAGGACCTTGATACCTGGGTGCCAGTTTGGCGGAAAACTTATTAACAGCTTTACTGACTGGGTAGCATTTTATGAAGACTGTATCACCAACCTTTACCTTAGTTGTTTTCCTACCCAAATTGTACCTTTTCTTGGTCTTCTCATATGAAACAGAGAGATTTTTCTTTGCTTCGTCCCAAATCTTCTGGACATCGAGAGGTTTAGATAGATCAGGCAAAAGGTCATCGATGCCTAGTACATTTGACATTGGGGAGTATGGAGTGTAGGAAAACATAAGGGACATGGGTGTTTTCCCATGAGACTCATGAATGGCCGAGTTAAATGCATGAGCTAGCCAATGTAAACAGGAATCCCTCTTAGCCTGGTTATGATGATGGTAGGCTATCAATGCGGACTTCAAATTCCTATTTACCCTCTCAGCATAGGATGGATTAGGATAATATGGGGTAGTAGTGACATGAGAGATGCTCAACTCGAAAAGGTATTTTTTGAACAGATGACTAGTAAACCCACTAGCGTTATCAGAGACAAGGAACTTAGGAGGACCAAAAGAAGCAAAGATATAATTTAGACAGTTAATAGTGGACCGAGAAGTGGTAGACCTAGTTGGAATAAGCCAAGTGAACCGTGAGAACGTATCCACACACACGAAAATGTGCGTGTTCCCCAAAGAAGATCGAACCATTGGTCCCACATAGTCGATGAACAGACGTTCCATGGGGCGTGAAGCTTGTGAGGACGACAACAAACCCACACGGTTGTTTAGACAGGGTTTACTTATGGCACAAACCTTGCAAGTTTTAATCATGCTTCTGATGTCACTGTCCATTCTTTTCCAGATGAAAAATTCCCTAATTTTCTGCCTAGTTTTGAACATTCCTAGATGACCTCCAATGGGACAGTGGTGGTAATACTTGAAGATGACAGGTACCAGTACCTTGGGAACAACAATTCTGAAACAATGGTCTTCTCGTCCCTTACAACATAGAACACCTTTGACAAGAGAATAAGGTTTTACAAGAGTCCCATTATAAATTTTGTTTATGATTTCATTCAATTCAGGGTCAGATTTCTGGAGATCTTCGATTTCATGGTAAAGCAAAGGTAGCTCAGAAAGAATGGCATTGACTTTAATCACGTTACCATCATCAAAATTTTCAACATTAGATTTTATCTCCGGACAAGGTTCCCCATCAAACATTCTGCTGAGACTATTAGCGATGACATTATCTGTACCCCTAATATGTTTGACTTGAAAATTGAAGGCAGAAATCCTAAGAGCCCAACGGGTGATTCTCCCAGTTCTTTTGGGTCGGTTCAAAACCCACGACAACGCCTGATTATCCGTCTCCAGGTCAAAATTTACATGTTCGACAAAGGGCCGAAATTTTTCGAGAGCAAATAGGACAGCAAGGCATTCCAACTCATAAATCGAGTATTTGCTCTCAAGATCATTGAGGGTTCGGGAGGCATACGCAACAGGTCTACGACCATCCTCGTACTCTTGCAAGAGTACTCCGGCAATAGCTCTTCCAGATGCGTCAGTCTGAACAATGAAGCGTTTAGAAAAGTCAGGAATTGCCAAAACAGGGGCGTTCGAGAGAGCGAACTTCAATTTTTCAAAAGCTGCTTGTTGGAGAGGACCCCAGACAAATTTAACATCTTTTCGCTTTAAAAGGTTGAGAGGAGCAGCAACCTCAGCGAAGTTAGGAATAAACTTCCTGAAAAAGTTAACCATTCCCACAAAACGGGCAATGCCTTTGACATCTTTAGGAGGTTTAAAATCACGAATTGCTTGGGTCCTGGATTGATCCACTGAGATTCCACTCGAAGACACAATATGTCCAAGAAAAGACATACTTGGCTGGGCGAAGGTTACCTTAGAAAGCTTAACAGTCAAGCCAGCTTTCCTCAAGCGCTCAAGGACTTCCCGTACATGTATCACATGTTCTTCAAAGGTTTTAGAATAGACAACGCAATCATCGAGATAGTGAAAAACACATTTAAATTTAATGTCAGAGAAGATAGTATCCAGCAAACGTGTCAAAATTCCAGCACCAGAGTTCAAACCGAAAGGCAACCTGACAAATTCATACAAATTCCAGTCAGTGATGAAGGCAGTTAGTGGAATGGACCTCTTGGATAAAGGAATTTGATAGTAGGCCTGGTTAAGGTCCAGTACTTTAAAAAACTTTGCCCCAGAAAACCACCCAAAGCAAGTGTGCAGATCAGGTAACGGGATAGACTGAAGGACCACCTTCTGGTTTAATTTTCTATAGTCCAAAACAGCCCGAAAGCCCCCAGTGGACTTGGGAACAAGGAAAACAGGAGAGGCATATGGGGAGCTAGAAGGTCGTATAACCCCTTCCGCAAGAAGTTTTTCAATAATCTTCTTCAATTCCAGCATACGTGGAGGAGAGAGTCTATATGGAGGGGATCTCACAGGTTTGGTATCAGTTAGTTCGATATCGTATTCCATAACATCAGTTACCCCTAGTTTACTAGTGATCACTTCAGGGAATTCGCTGCAAAGTGCACAAATTTCATCAGCTTGTTCCTTACTCAAATGATTAAGTTTTAATTCCTTAACATTGCTAATTTCATCAGGGACTGACTCAGAAACACAATTCGCGTTTAAATTACCCTTAGAACCATCAGACAAGTTAAATTTATTAGCAGGGGAAAACTTAAAGAAAAATTTCCTGTCTTGAAGGTCGAGAACAAGTCCAGTTTTGGACAAAAACCCAGTTCCTAGAATCAAATTACACGAAAGGTTAGGAACCACCAGGCAGGACACTTTCCAGGTGAAATTTCCAATTCTCAATTTCACCCTAGCGGTCCCTAGAATTTCTACATAATTACCATTAGCAGTAACACACTTTACATCAGAAGGTTGTAAGGACGGTAACTTACAAGCATATTTCATATTGGAATACCAATCAGAATTAATTAAAATTACAACGCTCCCAGAGTCAATCAAAGCCATCAATGGTTCATTATTCACTTCAACACTGGTGAAGGTTCCTACAGAGACAACATTTCCACAAATTCTGTTACAGTTACGAGGACAAACAATCGCATCAGAGTCCCCAACATTCTTAAAAGGTTGAAACATTCGAGACCGGTTTTTAGGTTCTAGTCATTTATGGCGTCTTTGAAATGAATTTGGGCAAAAATGTTTAGTGTGCTGCTTAGAGCCACAAAGATAACAACAAACATCACGTCCATTACTCTTAGACGGGCAGGAATTCCTTAGATGTTCCGTAGAACCACACACAAAACATTTTTTTGTTTTCATGTTACAGGGTACATTACCATAACCAGTACAGTTAGAATTGGTAAGAGGAGGGGGAAGGTGGGCAGGCCTGGAGGCGTCTCCGTGCTTTACGTCCTCAGCGAAGGTACACGCAGTCTCGAGTTCAATGAAATTAGTAGGACATTTCACAAGGGAAAGGTAAGATCGATAAGCAGGAGATATACCTTTTAATATGCGAGTTACCATTTCTTCCTCAGGAACCAAAATTCGAAACACTTTACAATAGAACTTTACATCAACAATGTACGTTAGCAAATTTTCGTGAAGGTACTGAGTTCGAAAACAATACTGAGGGATGAGACTCTGAAGGGCTAAGGAGGGGATAAATTTGTTAAGAATTGTTTCATGAAATTCATCAATTTTACACCTCTGAGAGATAGCCTCGGAAATTTCCTTTTTTAGAATACCCTCGCAATGGGAAAATAAGGCCCTATACATGCCTACCTCATCAACAGAGTATACACTAGCGGATTCCTGCAATTCTACAAGGAACCTTAAAAATCTAAGGCACTCCTCAATTGAGTTTACGGAGAAATTCTTCACACCATGAAACAGCTCTTTCAAGGAATTATGCGATGTACCACTTAACCGTGATAAAATAGACTCAAGGACAGGAGAAGTTACGCAGCATGCACCTTGAATAGGAGGAGATAAATTTTGACTTACACTTTCATTATTACAAGGAGGATTAGTCCTATCCGTAACCGACAAGTTCTCCATTTCTCTACTTGCAATTATTAAATCAAGTTCAGTAGAAATACTGGACGCTAATGTCAAAAGTCGGGTGCACTCGCTAATGAATTCCCCCTCAGGTTTCAAAGTAAGAAGATCTTGGATACGCCCCGAGTGGTGGTACACTCTAGCCTTGAGTCTACTAACCTGAGACTTCGTAGGTGGCGTTTCAGTAAATTCTTTAAGAATTATAGAAATTTCATTTAAAGAAGAATTAATTACATGTAAAAACTCACCAATCTTGGAGATATCTAATTTAGATAGGTTAAGAGGCACCTGGAGATGAGCTGAAAGTAAGGCGGCACACTCAGAGACAGTACCCACTGGTTCTAAACCTCGGATCGCAAGCTCATACTGCAACTCCGACTTGCGAAGGTGGTGAGGGTGAATAACAGGTCGGGCCATGACGAAAGACAATATGAAACAAAATAAATCAAGGATAGAATAAGATGGTTGCAATTCTTTTACAAAAGTATATTACGTCAGGTTAACACTATGTACTTCCTTCAATCAATTACCATCTGATACTAGGTAAAACAAAGTCAAGTGAGGATGCAAATAACCTACGGGTAGGTACGAGCCACAGGTCCATGAATCAAAGGAACACAGCTCAGCTACCACAATACTGACCCGAACGTAGTCAAACACAGAAACACTACGGTAAGGCCAGCAATAAAATAGAACACACAAGAGTCACAATAGACAAAATTAGGACAGGAAGCGCAACTAGCCACCCACAGAACATAACCTTAAAATCAGTAAATTACTTACCACAATAAGAAGTAGGTGACACATCAAACCATGTAAAATTAAAATCCAGTATCAGATGAGTAATTCACTTGAAAGAACAACACCAGTGTTTTGATGTAATGGTAAGTAGAATTTATTAGAGAAAAGTTAAACCTTCCAATTAGTAATAAGAAAACGCCCACGTAATAAAATGGAAAGACTAGTAATCAGCATGAAATAAAATTATTACCAAGAAAATAAATTAATCATATTTAAAAGATATTAGGGGGCCCCATTATACTAGAAGTAAAGTAATAATGAAAAGCGTATCAGCTAAAAATAAGAAACAGCCTTTAAACTAATAAAAACCACATGAACCACCTAGTCCTAGTCAAGAACAGGTCTTACCAGGAACCCAGAAAGGAAAATTCACCTTAAACACTACGGACAGGGAGAAGTTAAAAATATAAATTGAATTAGGAAAATTCAAAACAAAGGTACAAGAAAAGGGGAAGCACAAAACATTCAATAAAATAGAAAGGAAACGCAGGTAATCAAGCCCAGAAAGGCAAACAAGGAACCAAAATCCTTCATCAACCGAAAATGTTTTCATTAACAATCACCGTACAACATACGTTGTCATGGTAACAGGCCCACGCTCAAAACAACGCAACATAAAAGATACACACCGAAAGGAAACCAGGAACGAGGCAAAAGGCAACAATTTAGGTAGAACGAACCAAGAGAGAAGAAAATATAAAACCGAACCGCAAAAATTAAATAAACAAACCGGTACTTAGTTAGGGCTAAGTAGTTCAAGTTAGGCCAAATTGTGATGAGCTTAACAGTACAGTAAAAATTAGTATTCTATCGTATTCCTTTTTCCTCTTGAACAATTTAGAATGAAATTTACCATACGTCCAGAACAACGTTACAAGTTTACATCACCATTACAGCACGTGATTAAATGAATATGCTCTTAAAAGACATACTACCCAAGTTATTTTTTTTATAACATATCATTAAAATTTAACCGAGAGTGAACAAATTTTAACCATTAGAGTCTAAGACACGTCTCACACGTCCGTACAGTTTACTTTTTTTTTGTTTCATCAAAATCGAAAATAGAACAGAAGCTTGAAGCCACGCCGCGTCGCCATTTAATACTCTGGTTCCCAAACGCAGATGGATAAACTTAAATAAAATACATACAGTCTGTGGACGTTTTCACGATGAATGAGGTATCACCTCATGTTGAGGGCTAGGAGGAGAGCCCTCGCACACGTAGAATTCAGCCGTTCTCCATTGTTCCAAGTAAAATCTTCACCATCACGAGGCACCTACTACACGCGTCCATCACCAACCAGACGCCAGCACAAGAATGAGTCTCTCGCTTCGAGCGAGCTTCAACAAGCTGTCCGAGACGAGCTCTCATTGGTCAAGGAGCTGAGCATCGTAGTACCAGTTCTCGGCACAGATGTCAGTACGTACAAGGAGCCCCTTTAGATCAGGTCGTTACACGGACCAGACCGTTACCATAAGGTGGTAGAGAATCATAAAACTAGAAGGAAATAAGAAATTCAGCGAACTGAATACACAGAAAATTGAGGTAGAAAGACACTAATTTCCACAGGGATTAGCCCAGGTCCAAAAACGTTAGGGGGGGGGGAGAAGACGATTAAGTGTGACACCTCGGTGTCAATAAGGCAAGGTTAGCTAAACGCCTAGGACTACAACCTCTCGAAATCACGTCAGCAGGGTTCTCGCGAGTAGGAATATACCGCCAGGAGTCTACTGAAGTTTGTTCCTGAATTTTAGCAACTCTGTGAGAGACAAAGGAGCAAAGAGGGCAAGCCCATGTCAACAGACCCAAGCAGGGCGAAGTGTATACATGTCGTGAGAAATGCCGCTTCTAATCACGCGGCGAGGCTAACAGGCTGGATGCGTAGTTCGCATGGACATTGCTGAGAATTGGCAATTCTAGTGAGCTGCCCGAAGCAAAGTGAGGAGCCGAGTCCTCGCGCCGAGTCCTCAAGTCGAGTCCTGGAGTGGAGTCCAGTGCGGAGTCCAGTTGAATATGTTGAATGGCAGTCCTTAAGAAGCACTGCAGAAGATTCCAGATTCAACAAAAAGTAGTGCTGCAAGACTAACAGTAGTAATTACTAAAAGTACGTGAGAAACCTTATCATAAAAATACAAAATAATGAAAAAAGAGAAGTGCAGAAAGAATATTCATAATTTCCACACAATTAATAATATAATAAAGGCAAGAGAAAAACAGAAATAACCAATGAAAAAATAGAAAGACGGGAAGAATACATTCTCGGTACCAGAAGGAGACAAGTTACCGGTGACGCAAGCAGTTATGTGAAGGTAATGTGACCAATCAACAGGCGACGTAAGTTAGCGAAGCGAGAAGAAGAAAATAAGCAAACAGTGTTCGTATGACCTGTGACATGATTGCACGCCAAGGGGAACTTGTTATAAATCAACGAAAAATAACTAGACGTAACATAATTAAAGGTAAGCGCAACATCAAACTTAAATTCAAACAAGTAGAAAGGTACCGAAAATAGTGAGAATTGCCAATAAATCATAGGTTCATGGGTTCATGAACCAAAAGGCGAATAACATTTACAAATAAACTTGAACATTTCCAATGAATTTTCGCATACACACTGGCCATCAATGAGTGCAGTAGAATTACTTTGGACATTTAATTTCATGCCGACGTAAAGTTGTAGAGTATTTACGCAAGGGATTTTGGTGTTAATCATTTCATCGGGCACTCAAAAACCAATGCCGACGTGTGCATTAGAACATTTATTATTTCAGTGGAAGTAGACTGTACGATTCTCATTCAACTCTCAGTATTTTTTCTCTAATTACTGTGGAAACCCATCACAGATCCGAGAAACTTTGAACCCATTAAGATGAACACAGACATAACAATGCAAATATATAAATAGCAAAATGAAAACAAATCACAGTTACTTACTATGAGGGCAGTAGCACAAAATACAACGCGTGAAGGGCCAAAACGTGAATGATTAAAGGACTGGATCTTAACATTAACGCTTGAAAGGTTGCCAGGTTAATATTACTAACTACTAAATAACTGACGAAATAAAAATGTAAATAAGATGTTTACTTAAAGAGAAAAAATCATAGCATTTATAATTAAATATTACAGGGAGATGTTCCTAGTTTAAAATTAAATACGTTAAGGGACCAATAAAATAAATAAATAAATAAATGAATAAATAAATAAATAAATTAATTAATTAAATAAATAAATTTTTAAATCACTAAATTATACTAAGTTAGATCAGTTGCTTAAATTATAATACGGAAAAGGTTTACAAGTTTGTAAATATTTATTATGAACAAATCCACTTTTAAAAATATTAAATTTGTCGCGAACTTACAAGTGAGGTATTACACGACAGTAGTTGCACGATCAGGGAAATTAAATTAAGTAATGCACTTACCAAGATAATATCGTAGCAAGCCATGGAAACCGCTAGGCTTACAGAGGTCGAGTAGATTGGACGGGAAATAATACTTACTGACTAAAATAATAATTCATGTTCAAGTTACACATAACTTTAATGACAGAAAATTAATTAATAGTGATAAAAAGATCAAGTTAAAATTCAGTTAGGCAAAAATTAAAAAGGAATTAAATTAATCATAGAACTTTCAAGTTCATTTAAATTAAAATCAGGGAAATAAAATGAAAAAGAAATACAATCTGAGCTCACAAACCAGTTCCCTGGAGAAATCCTCAGTGAGAATAAATAAGGAATTGAACGAAAGAACGGCGGTCTTAATTGAACACTTAACCCAAAACCGGGTTTTCACACAATACCGTTTTCGAGAGTGAAAAATGTTTCTTAAGAACCACTTCAACTGTAGGACGAGATCAGTACCATGTGAAATCCGCAGAACACAAGTTCAACACGAACAAACTTTAGGAAAAGGGGTAATTAAATCCAATATAAATGTGACCAACAGGTACAATTAGTCGCCAAGTCAAATATAATCCAGAATTAAATATTAATACTTTACAACCGTCAAGCATACGGAGAAAGTGAGATGCATAACTGGATCACAACTATTCCCAAGAGCACAATCCAACAATCTCTCTCATGGCGCACGTCAGCTGTCATCACATAACAAAGAACAGAGACGGCAAATGTCAAAATAATACGGGCAACGCCCACAGCCATGGCGACCGGGTCACATGACGAACCCAAACAAAATGGCTACCCACCCAGAAAGGATAAATATACAGCAGAATTAGCCATACGAAACAATTTTCGGCTCATAATCACTTCCCTGATGGGGAGATTCAGATTTTTAAAAATTAACACGTACCATTACTCTACAAATAGTTACATAAAAGCCCCAACAAATTGATAGTTAATCAATTTCTTGTGCACTAAAATGAACTGAATAGTAGAATTGTATAGATGGAAGCAGTTCAATTGAGTGGGACGAATTTATGTAATCCACTCGGTAACCTGGAATTATCCGATTTGCTTCTCACATCGTTTGAGATCCTGGGTAAACAAGAACTGGATGGTTCCTTACAGATTATTTTAAAGGTATGGAATGGCCCCTCGACGACATGATCACCCAGGATCAAATAAAATCTTCATTCTCACTTAATACAAGTACAGAAGTAGCTCCGTCCAACGTCGCCCATTGTCGTTCGTGCATGGGCGCCATCTAGCACCACGTGTGACGTCACGCAAAGCCGACCCGAAACAGTTCACTGTAGCACCTGACAGGAGCCAGCGGCTGCGCGCGCACTGGGACTCGCATTAATGTACAAGTAATCATTTAAGAAAATGCTGAAATATACACCTTCACTGTATTACGCATGATGACATGAGATCATCCCCAGTAGTCATTATCAAAAGTAACTTGAAGTATATTTTAGAATTCGAAGTTCTTTTTTCTTTTCAGAAATATAAATACAAAGTACAGAATAAATTTTATATTAAATATCACTTCGTCAGAAACGTAATGTTGAACTTCAGCGGGATAGGAATATATCATAAAATAATTTTATTCAGAACTGTTCTGTTAGTTTTCTGCCTTCCTTGGAAAACTCTCTGTAAATAAAGAATATTTTCATGACAGCAAACAATATGTGTAATTCAGTGTATTGATGTAAAACGAAGATTCGTTTAGACACCAGTATTCAATAAAAAATAAAATTGTACAATAAAATACACAGTTATTATTCGTGAAGAGCTAGTCATCTCCCTACAAATAATATCCTTAGTTAATCTCCGTTTCAACCCTAACCTCGTAATCATCTCTGTTTCTGTTTATATCTCCATAACAGTGAGAAGGCGGTGGTGATTATTAAAAACCAAACCCCAAACCCCATGGCACTACAGCCCTTGAAGGGCGACCGCTGCTCAGCCCGAAGGCCTGCAGATTACGAGGTGTCGTGTGGTCAGCACGACGAATCCTCTCGAACGGTATTCTTGGCTTTCTAGACCGGGGCCGCTATCTCACCGTCAATTCTAATCACGTAAAAAATCAATCAATCAATACTGATCTGCATTTAGGGCAGTCGCCCAGGTGGCAGATTCCCTATCTATTGTTTTCCTAGCCTTTTCTTAAATGGTTGCAAAGAAATTGGAAATTTATTGAACATCTCTCTTGGTAAGTTATTCCAATCCCTAACTCCCCTTCCTATAAATGAATATTTGCCCCAGTTTGTCCTCTTGAATTCCAACTTTATCTTCATACTGTGATCTTTCCTACTTTTATAAATGCCATTCAAACTTATTCGTCTACTAATGTCATTCCACGCCATCTCTCCGCTGACAGCTCGGAACATACCACTTAGTCGAGCAGCTCTTCTTCTTTCTCTCAATTCTTCCCAACCCAAACATTGCAACATTTTTGTAACGCTACTCTTTTGTCGGAAATCTCCCAGAACAAATCGAGCTGCTTTTCTTTGGATTTTTTCCAGTTCTTGAATTAGGTAATCCTGGTGAGGGTCCCATACACTGGAACCATACTCTAGTTGGGGTCTTACCAGAGACTTATATGCCCTCTCCTTTACATCCTTACTACAACCCCGGCTGAGTGGACCTCGAACCAGTCCCCAGGTCCAGGTAAAATCCCTGACCTGGCCGGGAATCTAACCCGGGGCCTCCGGGTAAGATGCAGGGGCGCCACCGCTACACCACGGGACCGGGGTGGTGATTATTGCTTTAAGAAAAAAATACAACTGGGCAACCATCAACGCTTAACAAACTGATCACAGAAAGAAGTCCGACACTTCAACAAATGAAGGAATCGGCCAAAGAAAGGCAAGGGTCACAAAGGGCGTGAAAATTAAAGACTCCGTAGCATTCGCAGATGTAATACCGCCGGGGTCGGAAATGAACAAAAGTTGATCAAGAGAGGTTGGACAGGACTAATGGAAGTGTGGAGTCTGGCACAACTAAGTGGAAGCAATGACAGGACTCAGCTAAGGGCCTTGTGGTCGCCAATCCACGCTCCCAAGCTGAAAGCCCCAGGGACCACTGAATTTTAAACATATCGAGAAACCTCCGTGGCTCAGGCGGCAGCACGCCGGCCTCTCACCGCTGGGTTCCGTGGTTCAAAACCCGATCACTCCATGTGAGATTTGTGCTGGACAAAGTGGAGGCGGCACTGGTTTTTCTCCGAGCACTCCGGTTTTCCCTGTCATCTTTCATTCCTGCAACACTCTCCAATCTCATTTCATTTCATTAATCATTCATTAATCATTGCCCCAGAGGAGTGCGACAGGCCTCGGCAGCCGGCACAATTCCCATCCTCGCCACTAGAAGGGGACTTCATTCATTCCATTGCTGACCCGGTCAAATGACTGGAAACAGGTTTAAACATATCGTTTGCTGTCATAAAATGAATAAATATTCTTTATTTACAGAGAGTTTTCCAAGGATTCTGGCTGAAGACACAAAACTAACAGAACAGTTCTGAATAAATTTATTTGATGATATATTTCTATCCCGCTGAAGTTCAGCATTATGTTTCTGACAAAGTGATATTTACAGTAGTATCAAATTTATTGTGTAGGCGTACTTTGTATTTATATTTCTGAAGAAAAAACTTTGAATTTTAAAATATACTTCCAGTTATTTTCAACAATTTTCAATAATTATTAAATGATCTCATTTCATCATTTATAAAATGCGTTTCTTAAATTATGACAATGCGAGTCCCATTGCGCGCGCAACCGCTGGCCTCTATCGGGTGCTGGAGTAAGATACTGTTCCGGGTCGGAGCGGAATCGGCTATGTTCGGCTTTGTGTAACGTCACACGTGGTGCTAGATGGCGGTGAATCTTAGGCCTCCCGTTCGTGCATGAAGAAAAGGTTGAATTCAGTTCCGTGGTTGTTGCTAGGTGGCAGTACAATCTCAACAGCATGCCTGCTGAATGCTAGCGCTACAACGGCGGACCGTGCAATTATGAGCTTGTAGCATAAAATTCTTCCAGTTCAATTTCCCATGGGCCAAAATAATCATGATGATGAAATGAAATGAAATGTATGGCTTTTAGTGCCGGGATATCCCAGAACGGGTTCGGCTCGCCAGGTGCAGGTCTTTTCTATTTGACCCCCGTAGGCGACCTGCGCGTCTTGATGAGGATGAAATGATGATGAAGACAACACATACACCCAGCCCCCGTGCCATTGGAATTAACCAATTAAGGTTAAAATCCCCGACCCGGCCGGGAATCGAACCCGGGACCCTCTGAACCGAAGGCCAGTACGGTGACCGTTCAGCCAACGAGTCGGACATAATCATGATAATTGGTTTTGATTCAAAGGTGACTTGATAAGTGACATCAAAATGGCGGCAGGGAGTATGTGATATATTAAGTGAAGTGACGAAAAAACAAATTTATGTGAGTAATATCCACAATTCTTCAGGAATGTACTGCAGATCAGTAACATCAATAACTCAGGAAACCATTAAAACAAAATCTAATTAGCACTCAAACAGCTACAACTAAATAAATAAGATAAACAACATCATGGTGTTCGTGTGCTCCCCGTGTGGCAAGAAAATAAAAAACAATCAACAGGCTGTAGGCTGTGATGGTAAATGCGAACGTTGGTTCCACGTAACATGTGTAAAAATGAACAAAGAAACTCTCCAAAACTTCCGTAAGGAAGAACAATTCCAATGGTCGTGTAAACGTGAAGACTGCATTGCACAACCTAACATAAATGAGGTTATGGCGAACTTCTCCAAACAACTGGAAGAGTCCCTCAAAGTACTAACGGAAGAAAACAAAGAATTACGGAAATTAGCGACCTTTCTTTCTGAAAAATATGATGACCTCAAGAAAGAACTAGACACTTTGAGGAAAGATAAGAAAAATGCGGAAATTGCGACAACGGCAGCCGTGAACGAGCTAGAAGACTTGAAGCAGTATCAACGCAAAAACAATTTACTAGTGTATGGAGTTCCTGCTGAAAAGGATGAAAAAGTGTTCCAGAAAGTAACTGAAGTTGGCAAGGCGCTGGGAGTCGATATAAAGCCCGAAGATATTGACGCTGCACACAGACTTCCATCCACGAAACCTGGACCACAACCTATCATCGTGAAGTTTGTTAATCGATGGAAGAAAGAAGAAATCCTCAGTAGCAGACGACAAAAAAGACACTAAAAACGAACGAAATCGGATATAGCTCGGTAAATAACATCTATATCAACGAGCACTTAACGCCTAGGAATGAGACCCTCGCCAAAAAATGCCGCGAGCTACGGCAACAAGGGAAAATATTTGGCACATGGGTCAGGGACTGTAAAGTGTATATCCGTAAGTTCCAGGACGGTCCTTCGAGGCTAGTGGCAAACCTTGAAGTTCTGCATGAACTTGCTCACTCCAGCTGATCTGGAAACAATGAGGTAACCTTTCCTTGTGTTGTGCCCGCTTCAATTCCAAGCTTTCTTTACTTAATTTCAAATTTTTGTCCTTACATAACCAAACCTGGATCCTGAAAACAAATTTCTTGAAGTACACGAATTTAAATGTGAAACCCTATATAATTATATTAAAGATAGAGTTTCAGAAAGTAGATCATGTGAATTGAAAGGCCTACACATAAATGCACAAAGCATGAAAAATAAATTTGATAATATACAAATTATCTTAGATCAGATTAAAGAAGTAGATATTCTTGCAATCTCTGAAAATTGGTTAACCAACAAACTAACCCACGCTTTTAAAATAAAAAACTACACTTCTCATCATGTGGTAAGAGAGCAGATAGGTGGGGGTGTTTCGCTTTATGTTTCAAACAAATGGAAAAGCAATGTCATAAATGAAATAAATAAATCTCATAGCATACTGCAAGTCATGATTACAAAAGGAAATCAAAGATATGAAATCATTACCATTTATAACCCACAGGATAGTAACTCTCCAAGTTTTTTGTTTGATCTAGAAAATATCCTAAATAGCAGTTCAGGGCATACTTCAATAATACTCGGAGATACAAATATAGACTTGCTTTCTACCTCCAGAAACAGAACTTTGTATGACAATTTAATAACAACTTACGGCTATATAACATGTAATAACAAATACCCAACTAGAGTAACAAAAACAACCTCCACATTAATTGATCACATACTTGTCACAAATAGTAGTAAAAAATGTCATGTATTCAATATAACAAATAACTTAAGTGATCACTACCTACTGGTATGTGAAATTTCTAGTGAAAAATCAGTTCCAGCAGTACCAGTAATCAAAGATAGTGGTAAGCAATTTGTAAATTACAACAAATTAAATCAGTATATCCTACAAAATAAATTTAAATGTGAGGAAATGGATATAAACACTTATTATAATAAATTTATTGAGTATATCAGGACAGGAATTGAAACCAGCTCAATTTCAATAAAAAGAAAGAACCCCAAAGACATTCCCCTAAAACCTTGGGTTACCCAAGAATTACTAACACTGATTCACATCAAAGACTCACTGTTTTCAAAAACTAAAGTAAAAAAACCCTCTGCAGAAGTAATTGAAGAATACAAAAGAATCAGTAATAAAATAACCAAATTGAAGAGAGAGTTACAAAAAGGTATTATGAACACAGATTACAGAATTGCAAAAACCAAAAAGAAACATGGTATGTAGTCAATGAAGTGTTAAATAGGAAGCTTGGACATAAACATGAAATCAGCCATCTGGTGGTAAATGATGTCAGCATTACAAACACAGAGGACATATGCAATAACCTAAATGAACTATACGTTAATGTAGCTGAAAATATAAGAAAAGGTCTTCCTGAAGACGAGCAAGTTCATGGCAGCACAACAGCTGAAAGTCAAACTAATAGTATTTTCATGTCTCCTACTGATGAATGTGAAGTGCTCAAAATTATCACTTCTCTAAAAAATAAAAATAACTTAACTGAAGATAAAATAACCAATGTCATATTAAAAACCTGTGTTGAAAGTTTAGTACCATATATTGTGGAAATTATTAACCGTTCAATTCTCAGTGGAGAAATACCCCAATTACTCAAATGTGTCAGAATTGTACCTATCTTTAAATCAGGAGATAACATAGATCCATCCAATTACAGACCAATTAGTATATTATCTGCAATTGGAAAACTCATAGAAATGGTAGTAAAAATTAGATTGGTAAATTTTCTGTGTAAAACTAATTACTTCTCCAATAATCAATATGGGTTTCTCCCAAATAGAGGAACTGATAATGCTGTATTTGATACAGTAATAGATGTTCAAAAGACCTTAGATGAAAATAAATTAGCAGCAGGGCTACTCATAGATCTTAAAAAAGCATTTGACCTGGTTGACCACAAAATACTTCTGAACAAGTTAAAATTAGCAGGAATTAGAGGTTTAGCACACAAATGGTTCCAAAATTATTTATCAAATCGAACACAATATGTGATGATTAACGATACTAAAAGTTTTAAGCAGCAGACAAAAACGGGAATACCGCAGGGCTCAGTACTAGGTCCAATTCTATTTCTGATTTATATTAATGACATACAATCTCTAACACTAAAGGGGAAATGTAAAGTATTTGCTGATGATATCTTAATAACTTACAAAGGACTATGTGAAACACGAATTATGGAAGACATAAATTGTGACTTGGACAAGTTATCGGAATGGGCTTTATCTAAAAAAATGATCATAAATGTGACTAAAACAAAATACCTAATCTTTCATAAAACAGCCCATAAGATAACAGCGGCTAACACTGTTATCCTAAAGGACCAAGTAATAGAGCGAGTCAACTCAGCTAAGTATCTTGGTATAATATTAGACTCAACACTTTCCTGGAAAAGCCATATTGATTATGTAATCAGCAAAATTACCCCTTTGATAGGAATAATGCACAGATTAAGATACAGTAATTTTTCTCATCAACAATTGAAGTGTATATATTATGCAATAATCCACCCACATCTAACATACGCAAGCTTTATTTGGGAAAGATGTAGGAAAGATTACATTAATAATTTGGAAATCCTACAAAAAAGAGCCATCAAAATCATGTATGGATTCCCCTTCCTCAAACCATCACATGAAGTTTTTTCAGAGTCAAATATTCTGCCCTTCCATAAACAAATTGCGTTTTCATCAGCAGTCTTTATGTATAAGCTAGACAGGAAATTAACCCATTCTACTGTTAACTTCTCCCACTTTAGTGAAATTCATGGATATGAAACTAGAGGACCATTAAGGATATATCCCTCTCATTCTAATTCAGTAAAGTACGGAGTGAAAGGCATAGAATCATCAATGTTTAGGGAATATAATATGTTGCCTCCTGTTATAAAGAACTCTAAATCGATTATATGTTTTAAGAAAAAACTGAAGGAATATTACTCTTTTACAGATATCTTAATATAATCTCTATATAACTTGCTTTAATTAATACAATAATATATATTGTCCATATTTAGTATATTACAGCCATGCAATATCTGAATATACTTATGAAAAATTATGATCCTAACATGTAAAAAGAAAGAAAAAAAGTACTTGTCACTTTACAGAAAAGCCATTGTATATGAAATGTAATTATTGTGTTGCCTTAAAAAGTATGTACTGTATTGTCCCTATCACGAGCCAGAGGCTCATGGGACCTTTTTATCGCCAATAAATAAATAAATAAATAAATAAATAAATAAATAAATAAATAAATAAATAAATAAATAAATAAATAAATAAATAAGTACACTACAATACATATCCGAAAGCCGTTACAAAATTAAGCTTTAAGGCATACCTTTGTAATTATGAACCTGGTTAAACAAATCAATCTATAGACAGTTACCAACTCCCTTACCAATACACACAACCTAGAATATGTGACGATCGGTACCAATATTATACAATAAATTAATAAATGAACCAAATGTTAATTACTAATAAACAGAAAAAAATATTTCTCAAAAATCCACACAATGTTACAAGCGGATGAGAAAAATTATGTTCCGCAATGTAAACAGTACAACACACGCTAAAGTCAGCTTGCAACACACGACCCAAGCTATCTAATTTTATTAATAATAGGCAAGGCCTGCTCAAAATTGTTAGCGATCACCAGATGATAAAACAAAGCAAGAAGAAGACAAAACTAAGTAAGAATAAGGTATGTGAGTGTTAATCACCACAAAGTTCAAGAACCTGGCACGGAAATTTCAGCATCCTACAACCGAGGAATTACCGAACAATAATAATAATAATAAAATTATAATTACGCGAATCATAAGATTTAAATTCATAAGATGTGACTTTTCATATAAGAAATAATTTATAAAAGACGGTCGTTATTAAATTAACTGCGAGGTGGCCTTGGAACCTTGGGCACATGTGATAAGGCTTAACGCTGAAGATATCGGCAAGAAAAGGATTACATTACAACAAATCACCAAGTTGGAATATCACACGAAATATCCGACACAATCAGAGCACGCATTACAAATTCAGGGAAAACAAACAGAAAGAAAAATACACCCCAATAATAATAATAATAATAATAATAATAATAATAATAATAATAATAATAATAATAATAATAATAATAATAATAATAATAATAATAATAACAATAATAAAACCAACAAACAAAACTATACGCATATCGCATATGGAGCAGAAAACAAAACACGTACAATAATATCAATAATACCAAATTTAGAATCACATAATGCACATATGCTGACACCGCACGTTTCCATTTCACCCCGTATTTAAATTTACATATCACTTACATGAAAAATTTTAACAATAGTGATTTATTTTTTCGGTCGGTTACTAAATTTCCAAATACCGGATATAGAGTCCAGGTTCAATTTCACAATATTGGCGGTAACTCAAAATAGGCCTAAAATTGAATAACGGTGGCAACGTTAGCTCATAAAGTCTAGTTAATGTTTTTGAAAATTCCAAGTCGACGGTTGTAAATAATGTCTCCTCCAAATAATTCACTGAAGTAGATGATGCTCCAAAACAATTTTAGAATAAATGTTACTTACATGCCGGTGGTTCTGTATCCAAATTAGTGTAATTCTTTATCACAACTTACACCAGAATACCGGTTTTCAGAGGTTGTCACGCAAGCCGCTGTCGACACTTACATAGTTGAAACAAAAGTCACAAAATACCAAAATTACTATGACTAGAAGAACATAATGAGTTTAAAACATATTTAAGTCGTAGCCTAGCCTATCTCCCGCCTAGCCGGGAGTATCCAACTCCATTCCTCCAACCTTACAAAATGTCTTCCAAGGAACACCACTAGTTACGTCCATCTCAGAGCACAGTAACAACGCAACTGCGCGCTCGCTTAGCAGACAAGCCAGAAACAAACGCAGAGCGCTCAGTTGAAGAGAGGCTGCCCATGCGCACATCAAGGATTTGCTCATTGAGCGAATAAGAAAATCGAAGCTATTGACGTAATAATTGCAGATTACAGTTTATAAATTAAATATGCATGGTAGACTTCACAAATAGACGACAGTTCCAAACAATGGGCGATAATGGTAGATAACATTTCAATACACAAGCAGACATGCCAAATAAATATTTCTTGATATTTTCACGTTACACCTAGTACAGTTTTGTTTCAAGTCGAAGGTCACCACTAGTTTATTTCATGTGCGATTTTAAACATTTATTTTTCACATAGAACAGCTGTGCAGGTTCTAGTGACCACAGAACCTACTCAGTTGTCATAAATTATGATATAGCACACAAGTGCAAGCTGTGTTCCTCATTCTGGTGTTCGGGGGACACTCGCACAAAGTAAAACAGTGGGAGTATGGCTCCATGGTGTTCTGCTGCCGACGAGGAAACGTGGTGCAATGGAGAGGATGTTGACCAGAACGTCCTAATCAATATGCACTTGTAAGGTGATATGCAGTTCCCAAGAAAAACTTGATTAATTTAGTTAGAACCTCTCAATCTGTACATTGCTCCAGCCTGTTACCAGCCATGTCCTGTAAAGACAATAATTCGCTCTATCACAATAAATTCAGTGATTGAAAGTTCATGAATTAGTCGGGCATTTCCTGTTTGGGAGAATGACCTAAATGACAACCGATATTTTGATTCAAACGGCACTGTACCTTTCCCATAATTGACACCTGACTCTTGTGGGAATGTTGCCAATGTTGGTGCTGTTTTTACATCCACAGGGAAGTTATTAAATATTTGAATTGCTGATAACTTTAAGCTGTTTATGTATAGGAAGGAACACTGTATAAGGCGTGCCTAGTACTGTCCTTCGAGCTGGTACGAGTACAAGACAGGGTAAAACAATACATAAGTTGAACCGAAGCACTGGGCACATGCCCCACACGAATAAAGACCAAAGCAAAGAAAAACTTACCTTCAGTTGGTGGTTGTGCTAGGTACCAACAGATGAGCCCAACCTAGAACACGGGGGGAAACGCTGGCAACCAGGAATGAGTTAGCTGGAAAATTTATAATGTCCAATAACGGACCATTTATACTGGTATCCGGTTTAATATACAAGTCATCCTTAAGGCCGGTCTCCACTGATTAACATTTAACAACAACATGTTAAATGTTAAAAGTGTTAAATATTAACTAGTGACACCATCAACATGTTCAATGTTGAATACTGGTTCATTTAACATTGTGTCCACACTTAATAAACATGTTAAACTTTAATGTCTTTGTTTATATATAGGCCCTAAGTACTTCATCATATCAATTTGTGGTAATACATTTAGGTGGTGTCTAGTATTTTCAAACAAGGACAATGGACTCAGATGAAGAGGATTTGGCACTTTGTTATTGTCACTGTTGCTTCTTGTTATGATTTAGAAATGCAGTTTTATTAGACACATTTCCTCCCCTCATCCTGCTCATTGCTTCAAAAGCAAACCACTTTGAAGTATAAACTTCGTCCGCTCCCGCACCCGACTTCTGTACTGGGAGCAATACTCGACTGTACTGGGAGCGGAGGGACGCTAGGTTTTTTCAATGCACTCGCGGGAACAATTATAGATAATTTAGAGTTCCTGTAAACTGCCGGCTTTCTTCGCTTTATCTGTATTCCTTTGATGAGACATCCCACAAACAAGGTCTTTCTATTATATCCTTAATTAAGTCCAAAGTAATCTTTCTCCACTCCATTTCTGACTATAAATTTCAGTACAGTGCGGAGAGAACGACAAACCTGCCCATACCGGTACTGTATTTGTAGCTTATAACAAAGAGAATCAGTGTTGCGGAGTGTTGTAACTATAATCCTACTTCACGAGAAGCACATCGTTTGCGCCGTTTGGCTATCTGTTGACATGGAAACGGCAAGGAAGTTGCCGAACTTGTACCAACATCTCACGAACAACGAATTGACTTGACATGTTTTCCACTTGGAGTGGAAAACACGCCAACATGTTAAAAGTGTTAACCTCAACATTCTGAGTTAACATGCAAAGTCAATTGGAAGACACAATCACAATATACACGTCAATTGTAACATGTTAAATTTAACATGTTGGTGTTAAATGTTAATCAGTGGAGAGCGGCCTTTAACTCTTCCAGAGTAGTGATATAATCTAGCTCTGAGGCGGTTGCTCTGTGCTCTGGTAGGTTTACGCACTAAATTCTATGTTTATCATTTTGATTTCATTTGAAGCTGAATTAATAATGTGCAAGGACTCACCCACTTCACTCCTTTGGATAAAGGAATTTGCATACAGGAAGATAATAAGGCAGCGTATTAGCAGGCTCGGTACCTCGTATGGCAAGTTCATAGAGCAATTCGTCTTTCCTTAACTGGAACGGAGACATAACTTCGCGCGCCATGAACACAATTTTCATGAAACACAAAGAACAACACATTGTCAAACCAGGTGAATGCTATTCCTTTTTACAATACGTTTCCACACAATTTTAGCTTCCGTTTTTCTTTCAAGTACCTGCCAACTAAATACCGTACCCCAGAAACAATTACACAAAGGAAGGATGCGAACAAGCATCAGATAGATCTGAGTAAACGGTACCACAATGTAACCCCGCTCTAGCTACCACTAACTGCACCAGCCGGTACCGTCTTTTGAGCTGGTACGAGTACAAGATAAGGTAAAACAATACATTAGTTGAACCAAAGCACTGGGCACAGTACTATATGGATGGTTGTCGGGATTATTATTATTATTATTATTAAAGCGTCTTTATTGTGGCGAAGTTAGGGCTCCCGGCCATTTCTTACACTTAACCACTTCATGTATATACAATGTATATTTTACATAAAATTTAAACATGTGAAATCTTTACAACCTAAAGTATAACTAAAGCAACTTAAGTATCACTAACTAAACTAAGGTGAGTAAAGTATAACTAAATTATATACAGGAACACATTGCAATAAACAACCATATTCACTCTCATTCATGCATCCCATTCACACTCAAGAAAGACTGGAAGTGCTTAAAAGATGACGCTGGCAAAGGATTTTAAATTTTGTCTTAGATTTAGCTTCCCTGATGTCATTGGGGAGTTCATTCCACCAGCTCGTGGCGGTGATAGTGAACGATCTATTGTAGGTTGCGGTTCGATGCACAGGAATTTCTAGCGTACAGCCTGACCGGGTATTGAACAGGTGCAGGGAACTAAGGTAGCGAAATCTGGTGGATAGGTAAGGAGGAGTGTTTTCAGAAAGCACTTGATACACCAAAGTAGTTGCGTGGAGTCTACGTCTGTCATTCAGTCGTAACCAAGATAATTGTGTATAGAATGGGGATACATGGGCATATGGTTGTATGTCGAATGCATACCTGATGCATGCATTTTGGGCACGTTGCAGTCTCATGCTTTGCTCGTTATTGATATCAATAAAAACTGTATCACAGTATTCGAGAATTGGAAACAAGAGTGACTGAATGAGCTTTATTTTCAAGGACCGAGGAAATATATTTTTAAACCGCTTCAGAGGATGCAGGCCTTGATATACCTTTTGGCACACTTTCATCACATGTTGCGACCAGTTCAATGTTTCGCTTATAGCCACACCAAGATTCATAACTGTTTCACAAAATGGAATAATGGTATTGTTTAGTGCTACAGGAGGAATTTCGTATTGTTTTAAGACGTGTAAGTTTTTTGAAGTACCAATGATTATTGCTTGCGTTTTAAGAGGATTAATTTTGAGATTGTTACTCAATGCAAAATTACTTATGAGACTTAAATCAGCATTAACTTTTTCTACAGCACTCTGAATTTTATCAGTTCTTGAGTGGTAGTAGATCTGCAGATCATCAGCATAAAGATGATACTTGCAATGTGTAATCGATTTGGCAACATCGTGTAAGTAAATTGCAAACAGCAATGGTCCAAGTACAGACCCTTGGGGGACACCGAGGGGTTTGTTAAGCCACTCAGATCTGCTATTATTTACTTTGACACACTGACGGCGATTTTTGAGGTACGAACTGAAAAAGTTTATTGCCGTCTTGCTGAAATTTAATGAATCCAATTTTGAAAGTAGCAGTTGAGGAACAACAGTATCAAAAGCACTAGAAAAATCAAGTAGAACCAGTACAGTCACTTGTCGAGTGCCCATTGCCTGTCGGATATCATCAGTTACTTTCAGTAGGGCAGTCGTTGTGCTGTGTCCTTTCTTGAAACCAGATTGGTAAGGGTCAAGCAGTGAGAAGTTAGTCAAGTAAGTGAGGACTTGTTCGTGTACCAAGCGTTCTAGTACTTTGGAAAGGGGTGGGAGAATGGATATAGGGCGATAATCTGATGGTAAACTAGGAGAATTCTTCTTAGGAATAGGAATGACGATACCGTGCTTCCACACAGTTGGGAATACTCCCTGTACGAGGCAATGATTAAATATATGCGTCAGAATAGGTAATATGGCACCAATAATATTTTTTATGAAAGATAATGGTATGTCGTCATTACCGGGAGCATCAGACTTGAGGGAGTAAATTACACGCTTCACATCGTTCGCCCCAACTTTTTTGAAAGTGAATTTTACTTGATTTACTCGGGAATGAGCATTTATGGCGTTAATATCATCATTAGTTAGGTCATCAACTGGTTGATTATTATTATTATTATTATTATTATTATTATTATTATTATTATTATTATTATTATTATTATTATTATCATTATTAGGATAGTTAGCATCATAGTCATTATTGTCAGTAATATCATTATTAGTGTATGCTGCTTTCGTAAAATGAGAATTTAGATCATCAAGTGGTATACTGGGTGTCTGCATGGTCAGGCTGCGACCTATACCCATCTGATGCAAATGTTTCCATATTAGTGCTGAATTTCGTCTGTTTGTTATCTCTTGAATATATTTATACTTGCTGTTACGAATTAATTTCTTAACTTGATTTCGGAGAATACGGTAATTTTCGAAATCACTAGTGCTTTCAGTTCGCCTAAATCGCCTATACCAAGCATCACGATTTGCCATGACCGACTTAATTTCATTTGTTAGCCAAGGAGACGAAGGGTGAGAAACTCGAATTTGCTTCTTCGGAGCGTGTTTGTCATACAGTCCTAATATTAAAGAGTTCAGTCTGTCAACCTTATCATCAATGTCATTAGTCAGTAGAATGTCATTCCACGGCAATTGATATGCTTCATTTCGTATTATCTCAGTATTAAAATGCTTGAAGTCTCTTCGCATTATGTACCTGGTTTTGTACTTTGGTGCCTTGAGAGAGTAACATAAGTATATGAGATCGTGGGTCGAAATACCTGGCACAGCAAGCTGTCCATGTTTTACCACTTTCTGCGGATTGTTTGTTATAATAAGGTCAATCAGTGTGTGAGACGTGTGGTTTATTCTGTGAACATGGTTAGTCGCGTCTAGTGTCAGTATATTGTAATCCATGCCATGGAATAAGTTTTGTAAGTATGTTGATTCGTTACTTGTAACTAGGAGATTAGTATTGAAGTCACCAAGAATGATTATGTTTTCGTACAGCGGAGTTAACTTCGATAATGCCACTTCTAGGTCAGATATATGTTGTATGTCCGGCGCCTTGTATACCATTCAGGGTTTATGTAGTGTTACAGTGTATTGATTTATGTTTTATTTTATACACGAATATTGCTGCACTGAATTCTGTATTCGTGCTTAATGTAGTGTTACAGTGTATTGATTTATGTTTTATTTTATACACGAATATTGCTGCACTGAATTCTGTATTCGTGCTTAATGGTGGTATCCTAGCACTTAGATATAGATATTTGATTGGTGTTAAGTAGGGAAGATTAAGTATATTTCTAACAGCTCTAGTCTGTATTGCCATTAGGTCATTCAAGTCAGGCTTCTTACAGCGCATCCAGATAACATTCAAGTATTGTAGGTGAATATGAACTAAAAGTAGTAGATCTGTTTTAGAAGATGTTGTGCGATAATTAACTTTCTTTAAAATTCCTGCAACATGTGTGATCTTTTTTGATAAATATTCAACATTGTCTCTCCAGTTCAAGTTTCTATCAATTACCAACCCAAGATATTTGACAGTACTAACTAGTTTTACTTAAGTATTATGCATGTATATTTTACTGTGTGGGATTTCATTCTGACCTTGTTTTGTCATTATCATATAATTAGTCTTTGGCACATTCGTTAATTTATTTGTTTGAAACCAAACCCACAGCGATTGAGGTCATCATGCATATTTTTAACAACTGAGTCTATACTGCAACCAGCGTAGAACATGTTTGGGCCGTGCAAGATGCAATGTCGTTGATGTAGACTAGACTACTGACCCCTGTGTAACACCATGTGTTACCCTAAATGCTGAGCTCCTACAGTTATTTAGCAATACGTACTGTTTTCTGTCGGAAGGATAATTATCAAGCCATTTCAAAGTAACACTATGAACTCCTGCTCTCTCTAATTTAGCTAACAATATTTCATGGTCCACTGTATCGAAGGCCTTCTGTAGGTCTGTAAAGAGCCCACCAGCAAAATTATTACAATTTATTGACCCTTGCAGCAGATTTATGAGATCTACAGTTGCTATTTCAGTATTACAGTTCTCACAAAAGTCACATTATGCTTTGAAAAAGAAATTATTTTTGTTTAAAAAGTGAGAAGTCTCTTTTTAACAACAGTTTATAATATTTTGAAGATAATGCAGAGAGTACAGATAGGCCTATTGTTACTCGGATTTCTTCCGCCTCCACAGGAACTACTTTACCTACTTTTAGCTCATTAGGTAATGTACCAGATGCCAAGGATTCGGTAATGATCTCCGTTAGCATGTCGTTGTTACTGGAATAATAAATACGTAAAGAAAATATCTACTTACATTTCCTTGCCACAAGGGAAACGGAAGAAAGACCGCGGATCCTTCTGCCCTTCATTATTATTACAGCCAAATACAGCACATATTACTCCACCAATAATAATAATAATAATAATAATAATAATAATAATAATAATAATAATAATAATAATAATAATAATAATAATAATAATAATAATAATCATAATAATAATAATAATAATAATCATAATAATAATAATAATAATAATAATAATAATAATAATAATAATAATAATAATAATAATAATAATAATCGTATGGCCTCAGCTACCATACGCCATCTGGCTGTCTGCTTGTCAATTTCGACATTCGGTTTTACTCTAGACCTACTAGATGGCATACAGAGTAAGCGGAATCTCTCTAGGGTGTTTATGGGGGTGATTTAGTGAATTTTGTCGGGTAAACCCTAAATGTGTCACCAGTGATCTTTTACATGCCGACATCGTACGACATGGAGTGTCGAATGGACTTTTGTCCGTCCTTCAAAACTCCCATTTGAACCCGCTATCTTATGATCCGGAGACCGACACTCTACCACTGATCAACAGAGGCATTCCACGCATGATGAGAGGAGATATAAATGGATGACTCACGCTATTATTTACTGATTTTAACTTATCCCAAGCCCATAATTAACACCAAACATTTCACAAACTAATGTACGCGCTTTTATAACAGACTAAGTAAGTCCAGATCACACCATTAGACAGAGCTCTAATCACAGTCCCTCAGCATCTCGCATATTGTGTTTTATCTTTACGGAATTTGCTTTGATCATTGTTATTATCTGACAACATGGCGCTCAATGCTAGCACTGTTACGTGCAGTTCTTACAAGGTGTCGCTGAAGGACAACAAACATTTTGTATAGTATGGTGCGAACTGTAGTGAAACGTTGCACTTAAACTGTGAGCGAGTTTCTAACACTAGTTTTAAGGCAATGCTGGCAAATCCAGGGGACTTTTTGTGGCATAGTAAACAATGTGAAATTTTGCTAAATTATATTCATTTACGTTTGAGCAGAAAAAGGTGAAAGCGGACAATACAAGACTGTACAACGTCTGCAGCTCAGTGGAGAGCAAAACAGTGAACTAACCAGCCAAGTCAACAACAGCAATGCTGTAAATAGTGCTCTCAAAGAATGAAGGAGCAGATCAACGGTCTGGAGAAGTATTCTAAGAATTTTAATTTGGAAATCGATGGTGTACCAATGATGTTGAATATTGCCGCCGGATCCCAGCTGTTTCGAATAAGGACGGAAGGAAGAAGGCTCCTCTCAAAATTGTGAAATTCTATTGCCGTAAATAAACATGATTATGGATCAAAAAGAAAACATGGGAAACTTGTCTATGCAGATGTAAAAGTCAGTGGGGACACAACAATATACTTAAATGAATTTCTAACAAAAGAAACCAAAATGTATATTGGCTAGCCAAAAATACCAAACACTCTTTGAACTACAAATTTGCATGGAAGATCTTCATGATGAAAACAGAGGGTAGTCCCATACTGGAAATCAAGACTGCAGCTGACCTATCAGTAACTCCTACGAAGCAGGGAATCTGAGGACACGTGTTAGCGTATGTATCCCGGAAATAAATGATTCATAGACTTACTTATAATATTCAAGTTCTGTCTCTAAGTGTTAACCAAGCAATTACAAACAGTAACAATACACAATTGGCTATGGATAAGAAACCAGATCATGAGTTAGGCCTCAGTACAGCAGCCCTCAAGGTTTGACTACACTGCAGGAATGTGCCATGATCAATGTTATCTGAAAAACTAACTCATTATGGATATTTTAGGGGTGCAGAGTGTGGTGAAATTACCAAAACCTACGCTTTATTAGGTACACATTCGAAACTTTGCACATTATTGAAGTTCACTTAGTCTACATACAACACAAATTTTGTATCCAGTATATTAAGTCGTTTTTCAGTTAATTGATTTTCTCATTAAAATTTTAGCAAAAATGTTAAATAATTAAAAAGCTCCTTGCATAACTGTTTTTGCTGTAGCCACATGGAATATTTTCTGCAAGATTCACCTTGATATTTTCAAGGATTTCATTGATGCTTTTTAAAATTATGAAGATACATTTGGATATATTAATTATTTAAAATGGTTTACTTAATTTTTCGCAAAAATATCAGCTTTCTAATTTATAATTAATGAAAATTAGGTTTTCTTATCTTTTCCTGAAACTCTGTGAGTCATTACATAACTGTTCATGTAAGAACTCTTCTGCAAGGAACACAAGAAATGTTGAAAACGTTTTGGAGAAAAGCCAGCACAAATCTCTCCTGCACCATATGTACACCCTCGCTTCTTTAGACTGCTCGGAACACCTAGTTTTGGAGAGGTTGCGCACTGATATTTCTTTCAGTGTTAGTTCTTCTTCTCTTGAGACAGCTTCCCGTACTTCCCACATTAAACTGGCTTACAGCTGATACAACAGCATATTCCAGTCATTTCTTTACACAAATTTTATATTAGGGCATTTTAAGCACACAGTGGTGTGAAGACTCTGGCAAGAAGGTCATTTGCTACCACTGCAGGCTCTTTGTCTTTGTGACATGCTGGCTTCTCTTTCTTCACAATTGCCCTGTCGTAGAAGCACCATGAGCTAATTCCTGAGGGGCATGTGCTCATGTAGTGGTATAACGTAGTATAAACTGCACATTTGGCACTCCTGTAGTAGGACGTTTATGGTAAGAGCAGTCAAACTCCCTTCTTTACGACCACCCAAAGTAACACCTTTCGTCTTGCACTCGATTACTTTATTCCTTAGACGTGCATCTGAACGTTTGGCTCCTTGATTGAGACATTCTTCTTTCACAATATCAACATCATAAATATTGAGAGTCCTGCGCATGCGCACCCCCAAGTTATAGACCTCTACAGTCACAGGTTCTAACGATGTAGAGCCAGTAAGGCTTAGCTCAGATTTACTGCTTTATGGTCTCAAAGATCTTTATATATATATCACCATTCTCACATAGCAATGTCAAGAGTCCCCTAAGCACAACAAAAAACAAGAGTGTACCTGAGTGAAAATCAGTAAACGCCATTATTCAGAAATTATTAGCAAAATTATCCGCACTGCAACACAGTTTGTATCCGCCAGGGCTCTAAGCATCACCATCAGACAAAATCACACTCTACCTGACCTTACAAAATTCAACAGACCTCTTAGAGATTTTCTCAGCGGCTACCATCTCCATTCCATTGGAGGACCCAGTGAAGTTCCTCTCACAGTCCACACCATGCATTATATTCTGCACTTCCTTTCTTCAGTTATAATGCAATATTTTGATAGGACCTCAGAATTAAGCACCAGACCTGTCAAAGCATCAATCACAAATCTTATACCATACAAAGATGTGTGACCCCATTCAGCCCACACACCATCATATGACACAGATATGTCTAGTATTTCCTTGTTCTTCAGTCTACCATCTATATCCAAATTAGCTTGACGTACTGCTCTATGACCCAGGGAAAGGACTTCGTTTTTAGACTGCATCCATCCTGTACCAGCAAATTTAGGTTATACTGGTAGCTAGACTTACTCAGACAATTCATGCCTAGGGTCTGTGAAAATAACAACAAGCCAGATCTACCTTGTCCAAATCCAAGGAAAGAATCTACCTGTTTTGTTTATATCAAGTGCTGGTTGCTTGGTTGATGTGGATTGTATTCTTGTGTACCGTACCTAAGGGTAAATACCCTCTAGGACGACGCTTCCATTCCTGTATGAACATCCGACTAACTTAGGGTTGGGCGGAGTGTGGGTTGGTTGTCGGTTGGATCAGGATAAAAAGTCGAAGTTCTACTCTAAAATATCAATCAATGACAGGAAATGGAGGTATAACACGAATGAGAAACAATCATAGGGGTAAGATGGATTTATTGATAAATATACCCGATCATATTACGGGAAAACAATTAAATCAAGAAAAAAATAATATGTCAAAATGAACTCAAAAATGTAGAAAATAAATGGAAAACAAAACGTTACTTGAATGATAAGACAAAATTTGAAATCAAAAATCAAGTTCAACAAAGAACATTATATACATCAAGACTGAGTTTCTTCTTATAGTCCATTGTTTATATTGTATGGCAACAAGTGTACGCAAACACTGACATGTGGTATTTCCGCATGGAGTTACACACTATCGCATCACAACGATACGGTTTCCAAATTTAAGTTAAATCCGAGAGTCGCCGAAATACAACTGTTAAATAAAAGTTACATTATAAAGAAAAGTTACGACGAAAAGGAAAATAATTAAGACGCAATGGACGCTATGTAAGTTATGCAAAATACTAGGGGCATATCCTATACTATATTTACAACAATTCAAATAATCAAACTAAACACATCTATATACATCGGATATCGAGTAAACTCTTAAATGCTACACAGATTCTAAATTGAATCACGGTTCAGTGCAAAAGATCTAGACAGAACTAGATAAACCATCAATACATCAGCACTCGGGCTGTTCCCTTTTGAAACAACGAGACAAGGTATACAATCACAAATAACAATGTAAGGGAAAGACATATAAATAACCCTTGATATCACGAAGAAAGCAATGGGCAACGTAGCCTCCTTCTGCTGCATTTGAGCGCTCAACAGCGCGGTCATCCGTCATGTACTTCCGGGTAGATTACGAGCTGAAAAGAAATGTTGAACTCAACACTATGCTAAAGTTTGGATTCTGTCTCCCGAGGCTGTCACAAGGAAGTATAGTCTCATTCACGCCTAGATAAACACAGGCCAGAAATCAGCTTGCCATGAGATAACGCCTTTCGCCGGCTACACGGAAACTCACGTATATTCATTCCTTCTTAGCATGCTTTTTACCATTGAATATCATCAGACTCAATAGTCTGGAATCAATACTGTCCATTCTGATCATAATATACACTCAGAAGACACTTAGCAGGCACACACATCTGCACAATATTCTTTCTCTTGTCAGGCATACAATCAGCCTGCATCAATACGGTACATTATATTTCAGCATGCAATCTTTATCTCATTATTTCTCATAAATCCAATTGGCCTTCCACATTATGAGACTCAGTTCGTGTCCTTACAGACCATCAGGTAAAACAGAATCAGACTTAACTCAAAGATCTTATTTTAACAACGACGTTCTGCAGCTCTTTCAGTCAGCTTCCGTAAAATCATGCGTCATGTAGAATATCTATACCTGTCTCTCTGAATAACCGAAATGAAATGAACAAATACGTATTGAACGTTGTATAAAGATAAACCTGTCAATCTAGCCCTTCTAGCATATATATAAGGAAAACTTGGAATATCCTATACTAAGTAACATGCGTAAATAAACAACAACTAATCCTATCAATCCCCCATTTTCCCAATCATCTGATCATAAAGCAAAATGAAAATAAAATAAACATTCATTATTCTCGTATCCGAATCTATCATAGTAACAAATTAAAACAAACACATGCCGTCAGGCTTACTTTACATGAAGTTAAAAATTCTATCTACACTGCCCTAGTACCTTAACGTAATTTACATATTATGCCATAAATAATACATGCATCTTAACTGAATTCCATCCGACGACTCTCGAGATACCAGGATAGCAGCTTACATTCCCGCTGATTGAGGGATTTACTCCATGTTAATCACAGCATTAACATGTGGGAATGCACTTCCTTCTTCTGCATGCATATCCATCATCTTGCTTGAAAATAATCCACTGGAACACAGAAGACTATGGTTGACAATATCTTCGCTGCTTAATGCTACGAGCCGAAATACCCTTTCTCTTTACAAGATCAGCTAAACACACTGATAGATATATAATACACACTTCACTTAAAGGGTGAGAATACAGTTTAAAAAGCAGCACACGGTTCGCTACGGAAGTTCCTCGCGAAACGCGCCCGTCGCGAAGTAGTGAAACAATAGCACGTCTCCACTACACTTGCTACACATCGGTCACTAAGCACCGTCTTTATATATTGAAAGTAAACTCTGCCAAAATATACTTTTCCATTTACTCAAGAACAGCAAAATCTTCCAACTGTACAATTTAAAATATCATTTAAAACCAGTTACTGTTACTGGAATAACTGTACGTTAATCACGATCACCAATTCAGAGTTTGTGCTTCCGCACTATCCAAGTATTTAACACAGAGTGACGCTCTCCAGAGCTTGGGTTACTGAAGAGGCTTCGGTGACGCCATTTCAGTACTGGGGTTACCGGGTGTCTGAACCAACCACCAATCAGAAAATTCGTCGTATATGATGACACAATATTTATTGTGATATATTTACAAAACACAGCTCAAACACTAGCAAATCGCTTCCACCAATTTTTATATTACTTTTCCAAATATATCTGACTTCTGAAGCTATGGAAAACCGATTACCGACAGAAACTGACTTTAGCAACTGAGCACGTTGGTCATTCTGGAATTAAGATTTGGCGCGGTGTAGCCTCCATATTTTCCAAATCCTTAAATTCCCATTGGCTGAAATATATTGCTTGGTCAGCATCTAATACACGTGTCGATCCTTGCCAACGCTTGGTTACGCCACCCTTTCTCACGATCATACGGAAATATGAAGTAATATCCAGCGACTCACTGCCTTGCTCAACATCCAGTATCAACTATCTTGTGATACGATGCTTTAACATGTTAGACTGTAACTCTTATGAATAAATTTTACATATTGGGTCAAATAATACTCTAATTATTATTATGGGCCGGCAGGATACGGCTCACTTGGACTGCTGTAAGTCTTTCCAAGCTGATAATCACATGCATTACACTTGCAAACAAGTAACACACAATACCCTTTACTGACCCTCACTTGCACTTCAGATCTTGTTGTGATAGTACATATATCACACCCTCGCACTATATATAGAAGTGAGAGATATTATTCTTAGTATTCGATTTATTATTATTTTTATCTGTATTTCAGTTGTATATATTGTAATTAATATTTGTAAGCTGGAAGGTCTCCATATGTGGTATGAGTACAGTAATTTGTTTTGTACAACGGTTGCGAAAACATTGCTATATTTTTTTATTATTATTACTTTATTAATTAATTCCAACGAGCCAACGGTTCATATACAGGAATTGTACAATGCGAATTTTTAGCGTCTAAAATTAATATGATACATATACATTGGCTGCACATAAATATATAAGTTGTTACAGTGAACGTTACTCTAAATATTTCCTTTACGTTACCATTACACAAAGTCTTGTAAAGAGAGTCATCTACTTACTTAGGTACTGATTCCATAGCACTTTCTTCAATTTAATTTTGAAAGAAGGCAGATTGGAAACTGATTTTAAATCTCTTGGAAGATGATTATATGATTGAATGGCTGAGAACTTAAAGCTACAGTTGCCATACTTATATGAGTGTATTTGAAAGAGAGCTATGTCACCTGTTTGTCGTGTGTTATAATTATGAATATCTGAATTCAGTGTGTAGTTACTATCGTGCAGGACACTGTTTAGTTTAATTTTGTTAATTAATATTGATGATCTAAAAGCAGTGCACATAGATAAGGGCATAATTTTACCATTAGCGTATAGAACTCGAGTGGGTGTGTCAAAAGGAAGATTATAGATATTTTTGATTGCTCTATTTTGTATTACCATAAGTTCATGAAGGACTGTCTTTCTGCAACGAGACCAAATTACGTTTAGGTATTGTAAGTGACTGTGGATGAGTGAGTAATATACTGTAAGTAGAACTTCCCTACGGACAATATATCTTAATCTTCTCAAAAGCCCAGACACTGGAGCTATCTTTTTTGCAATGTAATCAACATGCTCTGCCCAGCTTAAATGTTTATCTATTATTAGACCCAGATATTTAAAGTGATCGACCTCACCTATTTACGCGTTGTTAATATATATCTTTGAATGATTAATATTTTTATACTTGGCTTAGTTATAATCATATATTTAGTTTTATTGACGTTCATAGTTAATTTATTGATACTGAGCCACTTGTTTATTGCGATGATGTCTTATTATTGATCACCGAGTCCTCTTTGTCACCAGTGTAGAATACATTTGTGTCATCTGCGTAAAGCATAATTTTACCCTTTAAATTTAGAATATTTATATCATTTATGTATATCAGAAACAAGGTAGGGCCCAAAATAGACCCCTGTGGAACCCCACATTTCACCCCCTTGTCCGGGCTCTGATAACCATTGACGGAAACAAATTGCTTTCTTCCGCTAAGGTAGCTGCGGAACCACTCTAATGCAACACCACGAATTCCAGCGTCTTCTAATTTAGATAACAGAATTTCGTGATTTACCGTGTCGAAAGCTTTAGCGAGATCAATAAACAATCCGGCCGCAATCTGGTTACCGTCAACGCTTTCCTGAAGCATCGACACAAGATCAGTAACTGCCAGTTCTGTGCTGGAATTCTCCCTGAAGCCATACTGGGATCGATAAAAAAATCTGTGTTTGTTAAGAAAAGCCATTAGTCTTACCTTTATAATGCTTTCTAATATTTTGGAAATGATGGGAAGTATGGATATAGGTCTATAGTCCCCTGCGTTACTAGTGCTCCCTCATTTGAAAATCGGGATAACTTTAGCAATTTTTAAAGCCTGCGGTACGACCCCAGTTGCCATGGATTCATTAATTAATATAACAAGCTTAGTTATTAGCTGTTCATCAAAACTTTTGATCATAGTAGCTGTAATCCCATCTACTCCACAACTTTTTTTACTTTTTAAATTTTTAATTATGCATTTGACTTCCGTGTTATCTGTTGGATAGAAAAAAAGGGCCTCAAGCTGGCGGTTACTATTCAGATCTATGATATCATATGTGGTTATCTGTGATGCAAGATTATCGGCTATGCATGTAAAATATTTATTGAATTCGTTAGCAATTTCTTGTTTATCATTAATTACGACATTCCCTATTGACAGAGTTTTGCAAGTTTCTGAGCTGTGCTTTTTGTTATATATAATTTCATTCAAAATTTCCCACGTTTTCTTAGGATTCTTATCATACACGTTTAATTTTTCCGAATAATAATTTGTCTTAAGTTCTCTTTTTAGGAATGTTATTGAATTTCTACATTTAATGTATTCCTCTCTCAAAGGAATATTATCTTTGTGTTGCCCAATCTTAAGTTTAGAGTGGAGAATGTTCCGTCGCTTAACGAGTTTTATCAATTCAGATGTTATCCAAGGAGTTGCCACATCTACTTTGAATGCGTTTTTATCCTTTATGGTATGGTGATTGCCTCTGTTTGTGTGTTTTTTTGGATTTGAGTAATAAGGGAGTTGTACATCTGGTTCATCATAATATCCTGGGCAGAATGTCTTGCATTCTCTGGCAGGAAATTAGTGTTATTTAAATTAATTTTATCCCTGCATTTTAAGGGTAAAGTAAAAGTGTTGTTTTGGATATAGCTTTTCTTATGTGGCCATACAGTATCTGTGATAAGGATGTTATGATCACTTATGTCATATTGAACTTGGAAACTTTGCATCAGTCATGTGTATATCCCAGTGTTTGATGAGATGGACTTCGTGTTATAGACGGGAAGTTCTATGAATCATGTGAATAGCCCAGAATCACATGAGCTTGTTGATGTTGTCGTCGGAAATCTCCGATGAGTCATGTGAATCACTAGAGTTTGTTGATATTGTAATAGCCTTTTGACACTGGAAGAAATTCAGGGCGCGGTCTTGACTAGAGGATCTACTCCTGATTGGATCTCCATGTATCATGTGAGAGGAAGGGGAATGCGGATGTCCATTTAGCAAGAAATACACACTGTACGGGAGTGACGCTGCTGCACTCTACTGGACTGGAACGTGGCTCGAGTTCTTACACACTGGGTATTCTATCACTTTGTGGCGACCTGGTGTTACATGTTGCTGAAAGCTGGGAGGTGCTATACCTCAGACTTTCCATAATTTATAACAAGTGTTAGAATCAGTGAACACAGCATTATGCGGTACGGTATCTGTGTGAAATAATGAGTGCCGTTTATGATAATCGGCAAGTCGTGTTGATACAGAGACAGTGAGGGGTTCTTATCTACATATATGTACATTGTTCAACGGACTAGTCACAAATGGTGGCTTAGTTCTCGCTTTCGTTTTCCCACTGTTTTATTTGTTGTTGTAAATATGGAGTCTCCCAGTAATATTTTCTTTGTGTATTATAAGTGTATTTTGGTGTGTTGATGAGGTGCTCATGCACGGATTTTATTGAGAATATAGTTAGATATTTTAGAATCAGTGGAGTTATTGACCTATTTAGTCGTTTTCAGAAGGTTAGGTAAGGCCTGAAGCAGATGTACTAGTACGCAGCTTTTATGTACACGCCATGGGAGGTAAAGAATTATCGTGCTCTATCTAAATTCGAGGGTTCCATTCTGGTGAACTCTGGCACCCATACTACGGACATTTCGATTAATTATTTTTAATAATTTAATTTATTTCAAGTGTTTTATTAAGTTTTGAGTAATTTTATTTATTCAGTTATTTGTTTATATATTTTTAATTGTGATATTTTATTATTATTTATTGGTATATATACAACTATTACATTGTTTATCACATTCGCTGCTTTGCACATTCCTAATAAGTTCACTAAAATGTCTTTGTGAACAAGGACGTATTCACTGGAAGATGGAAGTGATGATTTGTTGTTTGTTGTGATGACAGGAGAGGCAGGAAATCGCTTCAGCTTTTCCTCACTTGCAGATGACATTTCATTACCACTCGAAGGACCATATTTTTGTTGATTTCCCTGTATAGGAGTTTCAGGCTGTTGGCAATGACTTGTTGATTCGACTGGCTTACCTATTGTTTGACAAATGATGTTGTCCTTCACCTACATCAGACCTCAGAGTGGTGGGGTTAGGATCTGTCTTCCACCTCGTCTCCCTAACGTAGCCCATTTTAATGGCTAGTTTAGACCTCCGCTTCTTTTAATGCCGAGTCATATTGCTATTTTAGAACACTGTAACGTAAATAGAGTGCACAGAAAATACTTACAACTCTCTAACAACAAACAGAGCAACAAACTGATAAGCTATGTGAAGGGACCAACCAAAGGAACATACATAAAATATATATCACCATTTCTTCCTCTCTGATCCACCGGTACTAAACTTGACTCTAAGACGAGAACATTCATACTGCCTAAACAGCACTATAGTGAAAATGCAGCATGGACTTCCCTGGTAAGCAAATGAATTATTGCAATTTAATATTTAATTTAAGAATTTAATAATAATATTTAATAATAATGTTGTTTGCTTTACGTCCCACTAATTACCTTTATGGTTTACGGAGACGCCGAGATGCCGGAATTTTGTCCTGCAGGACTTGTTTTACGTGCCAGTAAATCTACGACACGAGGCTGACGTACAGGTAGACCTCGTTATACGCGATAGTTACGTTCCGCGGAATTGCCGCGCATACCGAATTCGCTTAAATCGAGAGTCATTTTATATGTAGAATATAGGGTTAAGTTTAAAATAGCAGAGATTCTTAGTATTTTTATAAAAAACAACCATTATCATGTTTCTGAAACGCATTTTAATGCAAACTTTATACACTTTCGCTTGAATAGCACCTCCAGAGAGGGGCATGTGGTGTTGGTTGTGATGCTCAATCCAATCCATTCTTTCTAGTCACACGTACGTTAGCAAGAGACTGAGCACATTGTCATGACTAGTTCTCACACTGGAGTCACTCACGCTGAATGTCAACAACATGCTCACCTTTCTGATAGCGATCAAAAACTTCTAATTTTGTTTCTAACTAATACGACTTTGGTACACGCTTCTTTCCTTCGACAGGCATACATTATTTCCTTTTACCAGGCGTTTTAAATACGAAATCTGTGAAGTGCAACTTCACCGCTCTGCTGATCGGAACTGACGATTCACGTCTCGACGAACACGGCAGAAGATGCGCGTAGATTGCGCTTGCCGCGTAGTGTACGGTACGTTACAGAGTTGGGCCCGCCTTACGGCATTACAGCTTTTACGTACTGTAAACAGACAGAAGCAATGTACTAAAAACCAAAATCGCGTATATGCGAAATCGCGGATAACGAATCTTCACCACCTTCAAATAACATCGGACTGAGCCAGGATAGAACTTGCCAAGTTGGGGTCAGAAAGCCAGCGCCTCAACCGTCTGAGCCACTCAGCTACGCCAATGAATGACTATTTTCTCAGAGCGAATCATTCACCAAATAACACGACAGTAACATATCATGAAACAGAGAAACTATAGCATAAAACACCTACAGCATTGTTTCATAATGCAAATACAACATCTGCGACAAATATTACATTATGATATTACATAAAGGAGGGCACAAATGAATAATTTTTCATTACGGAAGCTCCACCTGCTTTCGCCTGGCCAAGCCCACTTTGCAAGGTGATTTAAAAATGGCAATCAAATTTCTTTGAACATTTCAAATGTAAAAAAATAACAGCATCACATGAACAACAAGTGTTGTGAAGTCATTAAAAATTACAATATTGATCATTTTGTATCATTTTTCACCAGACACTCCCCTTAGTATATAATGAGTACTTCATACTCTAAGAAAATTCTATACATGACAGCTAGAAGATAAACACCTACACATATATCTATCATACAAAATATTTTAATATCTACAGTGAAATTTTTGAAAACCCAACTTAAAATATAAAAAGAATCTTACTTGATTCTTGCTATGTACACATCACCCTCCACAAGCCCAAAGTAATTGATAGAAGAACTGCATTGTACGCGACACTGCTGTGCAGAACTTGTGGTCGAGATATCAACTACTCGGTGGAAATTAATGATAGCGAGGTCTCCCACACTGGCGTGAAGTCAGGGCAACTATAGCGCCAAATGGATATGGCCCCACTAACCGAGGCAGGAACGGGACAAGGTAGTGTGAGTCCATCAGCGAGCTGTTACGGTGCTACATGGGCCGGAGACTTCACACAGGAAAGAATCATCGGGAAAATGGGAGAATGACGAACTGTGACGAGTGTAGCCCAGGAGTTTGATATTGCTCACAGCATTGTTTCACGTCCACGGAGAGCATTCCGAACCACAGGCACTGGGGAGGGGGTCGACCACGGTCAACTACAGCAGTAGATCACCGCTACATTGCGCAACAGGCAACGTCAAACAGCGGGTACAAATGCAACCACATTTAGCAGGCCTGCAAGGCACCCAATCTCATGCTCCACTGTGGCATTACGTTGTGTTTCGCTGACACCCACACAAGACCATCAGGTGTGGACGGACGGAGTGGGGTTGCATGCTCTTCTCAGGTGAGAGCAGATTCAGTCTGAGTAGTGATTCTAGATGTACCCTCATCTGGCGAGAGCTGGAATATTGTCCAACATGATCATTTTGGTGGTCCATGTTTTATGGTGTAATGTTGCATGGGCGTACCGATCTCCAAATCTCTGAACGGGGTACACTCCCCCATGGGCGCCTACAGGGGGCACATTAATGATTTTCCAGATGAACTTTCTTACTATAAGGAAGATATATGATCCTCACCATCACTTCCCTGCTCTGCTACTTTATGGCCAGAATGAGGCCTTTAGTTCAGAGATTTTGACAACAAACGTTTATTTTTCCTGTTCTGTGAATCATTATTAAAAGGTTCAGTTTTTAAAATGGTTAAACATAATAAAATGATCATGTCGTATTTTTAAAAATTAGAAATCAAGCAGTTCATTAATGTTAATGTAATTAATGTAATGTTAACCCATTTGGCCGATTTTCTAAACAACCGGATATATTTTAAGATAACCGCAAGTCACTATGTTACATTAAACTGTAAGAGGTATCCCTGAAACTCAACCTGGCCAAAAAATTCGAATAGTACTCACAATGGAGTAATTTGTCAGTTACTTAAAACTAATGTTTCCAATGCTTTAAAAAATCTAGTTTTTACTTACCGTTACAATGAATCACCACCTTTTCCCTCTGCTTCACAGCCAATCATGAATACCTTGCAGTGCTCTTGTTAGAATAATGAAACACTTGCACGAATTGACAAATTTTGTAAACTTCCTCACGCTCTTAGTTTCACGGCAGCGGTAGGGTTTCGTCATACTGTGCCACCACGTGCTGGACTGTTCCGTTTTCTGTCATATTCTCTTTGTTCTGTGAGTTCCGAGCTTCGGTACATTCGAATAACTTAATGTGTTCTGTAAGAGTGTTCTCATTGAAGCCTAGTAATATAAACCGTAAACTTTGCATAATGTCCCACCGGAGTTGTGTTCGGGACGTTTTTGTAAAATAATCCCGGGCAGATTTAAATGCAATTTAAGTTATTCTATTTGTCTGCAAAGGGATCGAGACACTTCAAACTTAAGCACCCCACATTTATCAAAGTATGTTCGTATCGGCGCATCATGACTCAGAAAATGAAAAGGCAATAACTGAAGATTCAAGTCCTGTGCCTGCCACAACTTTTCAAGTAATAACTGGAAAACCTATTTCCTGTGTCACTAATGGAAGCTTTTTCATCATTACCATCTACCACCCACACTACTACCACTACAGATACGTCTGATCATACACTCTAGTTAAGCACATTAAGCAGCGGGAAGGAACGCAGATTGAAACGAAATATAATACAAGCCTATTCATCCAGGCCTATATCAACGACTAAGAAGAGAAACTTGATGAACAGTTGTTGAAATAGATAGCAAAATATATTTTACCTTTCAATATAGTTGAGGTTGGGGAGTTTCAGACGTTTATATCGATGTTGAACCATAATTATAGTCTCCCAAGCCTTAAAACACTTTCGAATAGTCTCTTGAATAAACTCTATAATACAACATTGAGAGATGTCAAGGCTAACATGTCGGAAAATGCTTAATATATAGCCCTCACTTGATTGAAAAATGAAAATTATATAGCAGTTACCGCTCATTTCATATGTAAAAGGCATAGCGCACTCTCTTTAAAGCTGCTGTCCTGCGCGAAGTTTGTAGGAAGACAGACAACATTGCCCAAGAAATAAAGAAAATGGTAATAGAATGGGGTCTTCACGACAGATGAGATATCGTACAAAACGGTGGAACTCGACATACGAGATGTTGAATAGAGTCATTCAGACCAAGGAACCACTACAAAGTACAATCACAATGATGAACAATAATTCGGTGGAAGTTTTAAACAATGTAGACTGGTACATAATCGAGAGATCAGTTGAAATGTTGTGGCGTCATAATTGAAGGGACATTAGTATAATTATCAGCAACTATAACATTTTAGTATGTGAGGAATTTAAAATGTATCATTTAACAATGCGCAAGACAGCTATTGGCTGTAATTGGTTAACTGCTTATCTAAAATATTGATTGGACTAAATTGGAATATAACTGTGGACAATCACTTCGCCATTGGATTTTTAACTGTATATTATCTACAAACTCGATCTTCAACTGTTCTGCATGACGCTCCATAGCGGCCGTTATTCAAGACCTGACTTCTGTTCCAGCGCTCGACAAGAGCAGGTGTGATGTCGCTTGTCTTTCTGCCATTCGCTATGACAGGCAAGAATGACTTGAAAACACCGTAAGGTGATAGCGAAAGGAAGGCGAAGGCCTGTATGAATTGCTTTATATTGAAAATTGTTTTTGGTAGTGGTTTAATTTCAGCTTGTTTGTAAATTTGAAAGCAACTTTATGTGTGATTCTGAGTGCCTGCAGTTAGCCTAGGAAAATTTTTGAGCAAAATTGTATAAGTGAGTACTTTGGAATTGTTCATCACCAGGCTGATGAGTGATCGTCTGCTTGAACAGACTTTATGCACCTAAACTACGGTGCATGTTTCCGCTGTGGCTACCGTCGTCGATGTTTTAAATTCACTTTTTGAGGGACGTCTTGTGAACCACAACTTCTTACCGGAAAGCAATGTTCATTCACAAAAGAATTTTCCGAAATGATTTTCGTGTGAACTTCTTTGAAATACTGGTATTTAAATTCGTCACTATTAATAATAATAAAAACTGTGTTCTGTCGAAAACTCATAAAATCTAGCTGAGGTTCGTGTACTGTTTCCGCAAACATTCTTAAGGTTGCCTGACTCCCAAAACTTGAAAGGGTTAAAATTAAAATCGTACAGAATAATGATGGTACTCCAAAGCATTATAAATATGGAGTTTCGAGCCTGTAGAATAAGGACACACTCTCACCGTTATATGTTGTTAGGATGAAATTTTAGGTAGATTCATTATATTTTCTTCCTTCTAGGGACCCTGAAGTTGCCAATATTCTTAACATTATTTTGCCTTGTATTTTCATATATCTGGCATCTTGGCCTTATATGCATTGTTACATAAGTCTTGAGACCGTTAGATTGTCTTATCTTGATCTTAGCTATGATATTTCGCTGCATCTTTCATTATTGTCTATTGTTGACGTGGGATTGCTGTTGTTATGTGTACATTGTTTATTTGGCAAGAACTAAAGGGTTAGGTATTTTAATTAGTTTTTAGTTTAAATTTGGGCACTTCAGTGTTCTTGAGGTATTATAAAATTACTTAATATGTTTATTGAGAATTCATTCATTAATTTTGTATGAAACGGTGCACCCATGTAAACTAAAATGGTCTTGTTATGAAAAAGGTAAGGATGGTAATTTGAAAACCCTATTATGAAAATGGTAAAATTTAATGTATTGTTATTTTTCCGAAAGGTGTACAACTCTACTAGTATTCATGTCTTTCTCTTTTTCTAGATTATTTTATTAGTCTGAATTTGAGTTAATTAATTTTAAATATTTTAATTTTTTAATATCTTAAACTTTTACCAAATTATTTCCTCCTTTGAATTTCCTTCCTATTAAATATCTTGGGCTGTTTAAACTATTTATGGTGTTTATCTTATTTAACGTAATTGTTCTACCCCTTATTTTCCTACGATTCGCCCTCTGTTGAGGTTCTTTTGAGCTTGGTTTGCCCAGATTTCATCGCTTCCCAGTCCTGTGACTTGTGTTTTGGTCGATGTCTGCCGTACGTAGTTAGCGTGATTTCGCGCTGGGATGGCCTCTAGTCTCTCTTGTGGTAGATCTGACAATAGAAACTGTGTTTGCGGTATTGTGCCGTCAGTTGTTTCGTCGTCCTTGAATTCGATTGTCGGTACGCTACAATTGTGCAATGCTTCGATGAAATTACGAGGGAAGTCAGCAGTGAAAAGTATGTTACCCTTTCAGAGATTGCATTGATGAGTAGGAACCTTAGAACTCATTACCAACAGATGCGAGAGATGGAATGTGTTAGTCCGGCCGTTTCTCGACACCTTGGCAAGATATGTGAAGAACTGACAAGTAAAATTTGCAACAAGTACAGCAATCTATATATATATATATATATATATATTATAACCTTCCAATGAATGTTGTATCAGAGTCAGGGGAAACATTGGAAGTTTATGGTAACATAAGAATTTGTTATCTTTTGCTAGTGGCTTTACGTCGCACCGACACAGATAGTTCTTAAGGCGACATTGGGAGAGGAAAGTCCTAGCAGTTGGAAGGAAGCGGCCGTGGCCTTAATTAAGGTATAGCCCTAGCATTTGCCTGGTATGAAAATGGGAAACCACGGAAAACCATCTTCAGGGCTGCCGACAGTGGGATTCGAACCCACTATCTCCCGGATGCAAGCTCACAGTCACGCGCTTCTAACCGCACGGCCAACTCGTCCGGTAACAAGAATTAATGAAATTGTAGGTCCAATTATTATACGCCCAAGTATGTCATAAATTCAAATGATTCGCTCAACCAAATAAACAACAGACAACGGATTGAAGGTACCGGCAAAATAATAAGCTCAGAACCCCGTGGTATTTCATTAAATTACGGTTGATGATAGAATGTTGTAGTACGAGATACAGAATTAAATAAACGTCGCAGTTTCTTCAGGCAGAAGATAAATAAACATAAATAAATAGCGAGGAACATCTTCGGCAGAAATGTGTATCTGAGACCATGGAACGAGTTGGATCAAATGGGCCAAGTTCAATCTGCATACGGTGCCCATACCTTATCTATCTAGTACAATATAATTCGAGAATCGAGACTCGTAATGAAGTAGTTGAGTGGCACATCAAACTATCAGGTGACGGATTGTTAAATGAATTCCTTTGCCGATGCCTATGATTTCTAGGAGCATTCTGTATCAAAGAGGTTACGTTTTTGACGCCAAAAACATATGGGAAGCTACATAACTTGGAAGAGTCTTCAAATACAAACCGACTTTTATTATTGCTGTCTAGCATTGGATTTTGTTTTCAAAAAGAACAATACATTTTTGTTGGATGGACTCTGTAAGCATTAGAAGGGTTGCACAGGATCTTGAGTCCGGCTCCATGACTAAATGGTTAGCGTGCTGGCCTTTGGTCACAGGGTTCCCGGGTTCGATTCCTGGGAGAGTCGGGAATTTTAACCATCATGGGTTAATTTCCTTGGCACGGGGGCTGGGTGTATGTGTTGTCTTCATCATCATTTCTTCCTCGTCACGACGCGCAGGTCGCCTACGGGAGTCAAATCAAAAGATCTGCACCTGGCGAACCGAACCCGTCCAGAGCTCCCGGCATTAAAGCCATACGACATTTCATTTTTTTACAGTATCTAGAAGGAAATCATAACAAAAGCTGAACTTATTTGCAAAATTGTCATTAGTAATAAGAATAATTCATTGTAAAAAGGAAGGGTATATAGGGTAAACTGTACAGTTATTGGCACTTTAAGGACACTAAGCAATTAAATGAATAATTTTGAACAGAAAATCTGCTGTTGTTTGTTTCATTTATTTTTCTCATATTCTGTACATAATGAATATTGATTATAAATATTAAGAAACTAAATATAGAACCTTAACATATTATAAATCGGTTATGAAATATAAGTGAGCAAACAGACAGTACTTGGCACCTAAATTTAGTTGTTGGCACCTTGGTCAGGTACAGTTCTTGGCACCTTTCTTTTCTTTGGTGTGCCTCCTGAGAAAAATAAATAGAAAGAAAGAAAGAACATGAAATAATATATTTGTACGCAATACAAATAATACCCTATATAAAGGGTCTATTCATCTTCAGTTAACCTTAATGAAGTCCGAAAAAATAAATGAATAATTGGATTATCAATCAAGAGACCAATATAGGCCAAAATTTAAATGAAAATCAATTAAGTTATAGCAGACATTCTAAAACAGTTGCCTCTTGGCTTGTTCATAGAGTTCATCATCAGAGCTAACACATAACTCGCTAGTCGAACATGATTTGCAAAGGTACACATTAGGATCATTTTGTTTGTCGAATATTCATGCTGATCAGCAGTTACGCAAGTCCTGTGGAACATTTCCCCACATAAAAAACATTCCAAATAATTATTCGGTTGGGCAACAACTGATTTGCAAATCTGACAAGAAACTTTTAGGCTTTTGGCACTGTTCATAGGAACAGCACATCCTGTTGAAGTGGTTGGAACGGATTGCAATGTAAGAGGTTCAGAAGTCTGGGACATTTTTTTATTTATTTCTTGTCTGTTCATGCTGACACTCCTCCTGTTCTCTGCTCCCTTCACTGCTTTCTTTTCAATTTTCTCCTTTTCTTTTAGTGTTTTCTTTTCAAGCCTTATCCTCTTTCGATTTTGCTTTTCATTCTCCTCCGCTTGTTTTTTGTCTTTTTTGTTTTGACTCAAAAGTTTCCAATCTCTGCACGTGATGACAAATGGCATTCTCTCAGTCGATTTTACCCCTTTTCTTTTCGGTGATTCAGGCCAGTGAAGCACATCTGCCAACGGAGAAATGTTATCATGGGCTATTGAAGGCGTAGGCTTGGCTGGAGTGGTTGTCAGAATAATTTCACCAGTACCGTCAGGGACATCATCCACAACAGGACACACCGCATCAATGAGCACATTCTCTTCAGTCATTTCCTCTCTATCAGTTACTTCTGAATTTCTGGTGGTACCGGTACAGAATGTTTTGTATATTTCAAATAGTTTTCTCATTGGCTCACTTTCCTTCGCAACTGCTCCCTCATCCATGTCATTGAAAACTTGAAGCATTTCAGGTCCAACAATGTCTTTAAATTTTGACCACTCAAGAGAAGCTGGTTGACTGATTTCTTCATCCTCCTGACTCAACTGCCCAGATGAACTCGTGTCCTTTCCAGGGCATTTGGTGTAGTCAACCGCATTTGGGTCCCAGGGATAAATGCCACATGCTTTGAAGCCACTGATCAGTGTTTCCTTCTTAACGTGTTTGTCTATTACACTTTTCAACAAAGGAGCGAAGTTCTCTTTAGTTATGACATCTGTTGGATGATCTCTTCGCCACTGTTGAACTCCTTGCTTCCAACCATCTTTCAGTGGTTTGAAAGCGGCAACATCTGCGGGCTGCAAAATTCTGGTGGCATTTGGGTACAGGGACACAAGAACAATCTGCAGTTCAGTACATAGCTCACTTAACTGGCATGTTAGATGGCTCTTGTGGCCATCTACGAACAATATCACTGGTCTCTGAATGTTGTGTTTGGTCAAGTAAGGTGAACATATGTTGGCGATGTACTCATAGAATAGTTCTGCTTTCATCCATCCATTATCACTACGACCTATCCCCCACTCGGGATCAGGAATTGAGTTCTGAATCTCTGCACGAATCCGTTGGTTCGGGTAAATTATCATGGGTGGCACTATGCACCCTGAGGCTGAAAATGTGAACATCACTGTGATGCTAGCTTTTGCCAGCCCTCGCAAGTACTTTTCCATTATTGGGGCATAACAGGAAATTAGTTTCATCCCCATTAAAGACACGTGTGGGATCCTGTAAAATTTGAAAACTACCTTCCTCAGTAAGGCAAATTTCGATAGAAGAAAACCATTTCCTCACATCACTTTCACTCAGGCAACTGCTCGCTGCAGTGATTGCCTCGCATGTTCGCAGCCGTATTTGTGGGTGGCGCTTTAGAAATGCTTTATACCAGCCATCACCAGGCATATTATCTTTAAAAGGATTAGGTCTGTCACTGAGACGTATAAATTCATGGACACTCACTTTAATATCGTCTTTCCTTCTCGGGAATCCTTTCTTACTGCACTCCAGTAACCATTTCACAAGCAAAGACTCTTCATCACGAGTAAGAATAGGTGCTGGTCCTCGTTCTGTCTTTTGAAAGCGGTCACTCAAACGAAACTGCAATGTCGCCCTAGGGACCCCGTGTTTCCTAGCAGCGGCCTTTTTCGAAACCATTTTTGACGTCCAATACGGCGGCTTCTAATGCAGCCTGAGTATAGCGAGAGCTTTTCACCCCCTTTCTACTTGTCTTCTTCCTCTTCTTTTCGCCTTTCCCCTTATTAGGAGAAGTGTTCATATCAACAAATCCTGGAAAGAACATATTCATTAGCTCAGAATAATGGAGCCAGAGTGCAATTATGCAAGATGATAATTACTATTTGGTAGGCTAATTTAATAGAAAAATTCCTAGATTGACTATGAAATAATTAGAAAGTCAAACATTAGTCCTGACAATGTTCATTCCTCAACCAGTAATGATTTTTTTGCCTGTGCCAATCACTGTATGAAGCTGCCCCGTTCTGATATTGGCACCCGTGCCAACTACTGTTAGAAACTGTTTTATAATTCAAACATGTAGAACAATATGCTTTCCCACTTGAAACGCATTGATCAAGACCTTAAACATGGAACAAGACTGTGAAACCCAAAATCGCAGTTATTGGCACAGGGTGCCAAGTACTGCATTTTATCATTATTTTGAATACAGTAATTGGCACCCCCATTACACGGAATAATTTTAGGTTAGAGTGCTTCATAAACACAGAACAAGTACATTAAGGCGTATTCAACATGTTTTCACACTTACCTTTAAAATATAGTTTGTATACTGAGCTCCGGGCATCGAAGTTTGGAACTAGTAACCTTAACAAAACTGTAAGATGTCAACAAAATAACAGCAGTGATGAACAACACCAACTTGTTCCAACATTCACTTCAAAACTGTTCACCTGGTGGCAGTAAGGTGAAGTATAGAGGCCAAGGAGTAATGGAATGGAAAGATAAAACACTCTGTGGCAATGTTATTGTTGTAAAAATACTATTATATTGAAATAAATGCAAGGAGTGCCAATAAATGTCAGAGTGCCAATGACTGTACAGTTTACCCTATATCTAATTTTCTCTAAAAGTTTTGGCTGGTAATATTGTAAATGATATTCATGTGTGTAGCATTATACTAATAGTATGTTACAAGTTTCACGTATCACGATGTCGAATAACACTGAGGAGATTCATGAGGTGTTCGTAAATCCCAACATGTGGAGCTAAATCTTGAAAGGCCGGGCTGAGTGGCTCAGACGGTTAAGGCGCTGGCCTTCTGACCCCAACTTGGCAGGTTCGATCCTGGCTCAGTCCGGTGGTATTTGAAGGTGCTCAAATACGTCAGCCTCGTGTCGGTAGATTTACTGGCACGTAAAAGAACTCCTGAGGGACTAAATTCCGGCACCTAGGCGTCTCCGAAAACCGTAAAAGAGTAGTTAGTGGGACGTAAAACAAATAACATTATTATTAAATCTTGAAAGATTTGAGGAGTGTTGGAATGGATACCAGTGGATAAAAATTAAGACCGGAGAATGAGAGGTGTCTTCTTCCTGAAGTCAACGGCCGATAAATGTCTTATTTATCCTACTATGTAGTGTAATGTCGTGATGCCCAGATATACAACTTGAATGCAACTGTTTAGTCGTCAATCATTACCTCACGATGGATACGCATGTTGTGATTTTTAATGTGAATAATCCTGAAATTTGTGATCTTCTGTATGCTGTATTATGAGAATTTGAGCGGCTACTAGCAAGTGTTATGCTGGCGAGATTTAGGTATGGATGACGCATGTGTTAAAGTAGTATCATTAAAAATGAATTTCGGTTTAATTTATGGTTCGGATATGTGTTTTAAAAGGAATCGTGAAGTAATTAAATGTGCGTGATTTAGAGTCATCTACGATCATATTTTATATTAGGCGTAGTATTCGCCAATGTGGTAGTGATCTCATCGTGGTGATATTGTGTTGATACTTGTATCAAGATGAATAGTATTCGCAAGAAAATGTGCCTCAGTATGTTTAAAAATGAAATGAGAATTCGTTGAGCATGACATGTGTATAAAATGATAAGAGGTTTATTGTGATAGGGTTGTCGAATAATGTGTGTGATTAATGTTGTGTGGATCGTTGAAGAATGTTTCAATGGGATTAAGCATTTAATGGAATAATGCAATGTTAGAAGTCCCGGTGATATTTATTGTAGTGAAGATTGATTTCGTCATGCATATGAATTTGATTGCAATAATGAGTAATGACTGCTTAGGCATACGTGCGACATTTGCGATAAGGTTTTTGAGGTGTGTTGAAGACACTTATATGATAATCGTCAATGATACCTTAATTTAAGGTACAATATAAGTAAATGCGCACAATATCGGAGGATGATATAAGATCTTCATTAGTTGATGACACCATGCAGATGCGAGCCATGTCACAGATGGAACGTTGTAACCTTTACTTATGAGTACTGTGTAGACTGGTTTCCTTGCTAGATTATAGAGTTGATGCTTAGAGATTAAGTAGATTTTTCAGGTTTCTTTAACGGAGGACACCATGGCTGCAGAGTCATCGTAGATCTTGAGTTATTATTGTTGATGATGATTGTATTTTTAGATATTTGTTACTTAGGTGCAGCTGCTGTTGGAGATTGATTTCATTTTTATTGCCCAATTTCAATTATTTGAAGGATTATAACGTTGTCGTACGTTTCTTTGATCATTCATTGACCTGAACGATAGCGATATGAATAGGTCATTGGTGCGTTCAAGTTATTTAGCTAGATGAATAAAATGATGATTTCACAGTAATGACGGGATATTAAGACATGCATTTTGAAGTCAGGGAATAGGTGTGCCAAGCAAATTGTCAACCACAAGACAGATGTGATGAATGATGGAGTTATCTGTTAAATTAAGCCTTCAGCAATGCAAAGGTTGCATTTTCTTTTGGTTTTGTGAATTTTAAAGATTATTGTTATTGCGACCAACATGTCATAATAAGTACATGATGATGTAAGACTAACTAACTAACAAGAGTCAGGGATTAGAATTGTTTTCTTTTAATTAATTTACTGTTCAATCTCTATTAACGTCCATTTGTGTTGCCTTTCATTAATATTGTAAATGTTACTTTAAATATGTTAAATATTAAACGGAACATCCTTCCACGAAAATAAATATTTTTGGATTTCTCATTTGATTGAATAAGAAAATATTACAATGGTTTAGGTTAAGTTATTAATTTACAAACATCTCCATACGTCAGTCAGATATAAATGAAATAAGCGGTGCGATACTGTGACCCTTCACGTCCCTTTTGCATCTCCCCGTGACACCGGCCGAGGCATAACTTTCGACTAGAACCCAGAATTTAGAGTTGCGCGAAAGGTCACAATATATATAATTGGATGTTGGTATATTTGAGATTAATAGGCTCAAAAACTACTGGACCGATTTCGCAATTTGTTCGTATTACTCCTGAGATAGTTTATTAAGTGATTTGAATGAAGTCGGGTAGGTAGTTTTATTATTATGAGTAATTGTATGTAATTTTATTGAATTGCAAAGCCGCACCAAGATTGGCCAGATGGACAGATTGTCGCTAGGCGAGAGCAGTCATGATAGTCCTGTATAGGTGGGCCGGTAGAATGTTGCACTTGACAGTTGTAAGTCATGTTGGCACCAATACAAACATGAAATGAAGAACGTCACCCGTCAGTCAGAATCCCCAATCTATTACTTTTTATGTGAGATACAGTAAGGCATTTTATTCGTATTTAATTCCGTATAGTGCTTGACTGATTGTACTGCCGAATTATTAGTCCAAGAAGCGTCTGCGTCGTGAATGTAAGAACAGCAGAAGAGCAGGGCAATGGGGAGCGTCCGTCTGGAACGTGACATGCGCCATCCAGTCGGTCACGTGAGGACGGAGAATATCGGCCGTGCTAATGAAATACACGCGCATAGGACGATATTCAGAAAGATAGACGTGGATGATAACTAGCTCAGAAATGTGCTGTTACAGAAGAATGCTGAAGGTGAAATGGGTAGATAGAATCACGAACGAAGGGACGCTGAATCGAATTGGTGAGAGGAGATCGATTTGGCAAAATTTGACGAGAAGAAGAGATAGAATGATAGGGCATATATTAAGAGACTCAGTACTTGTACAGTTGGTTTTTGAGGGAAGTATAGGTAGTAAGAACGTTAGGGGCAGACCAAGATACGAATATGACAGGCATATTAGAGCAGATGTAGGATGTAGTAGTTATGTAGAAATGACAAGATTAGCACAGGATAGGGTGCCATGGAGAGCTGCATCAATCCAGTCTATGGACTGGTGACTCAAACAACAACAACAACACATTCAGCATCCTTTGGGGTGGGGGCAAGAGGGCGTGAGATGTACAAATAATCGAAAATTGTGTCGAATCCATAGCTTTCGTGATCGCTGAGATGAATACTGACACTTCGGATATTTTAAGTCCAGGTTCAGCCCCCTTTGACGTAGGAGTGAGAAAAGTGAAAAATGAAATGACCAAAATGAATGATATTATGGACGTATGTTTGTACTTTCCAGCATAGCTGACAACTTGTGAAAAATGCTGTTGGGGCAAGACACAGCTAGACCCCCAGGAGAGGGGTTGAAATATTCACATAAATAAAAGCGATCGTAATAAGTCTAGAACCACAGTTTTCAGGACTAGTCGAGTGATTTATACCACACTTGGTACATTTATGACTATCAGGAGACTAACAGCGTGGGAGCAAGAACACCTTACCCTTAGTTGTGGGGGTGAGGGGTGTGGAATATAAAAATAATCGAAAATAGTGTCGCATCCATGCCTTTCGGGGTCGCTGTGATGAATACTGACACTCCGGATGTCGTTTAAGTCCATGTTGAGCCCCAGTTTTCAGGGACGTGAGAATGGGTGAAAAAATGAAAATGTCGAAATGACCGAGATAACGGATGTTTGTATGTTCGCCCGAGCATAAGTATCTACTAAACTTAGTAATAATATTAACTACCATCTGATAAAAATACTGTGGGGGCGAAACACCCCTAGAAGCCCTAGAGATGCCGGCGAAATATAATTATAACTAAAATCACCTGTATTATTGTTGAATCTATATTTCTCTGGACTACGGGAGAGATTTCAGCCAAACTTGCACTTATGGCTTACTGCGTAACGGCATGGTAACCCTAGGACCTCTAGGGCTGGGGTGGGAGGGACTGAGATGTTAAAATAATAGAAAATAGTGCCGAATCCAAAGTTTTTGTGGTCGCTGAGAAGAACAGTGACACTCAAGACGCGTTGATGTCCATCTTCAGCTCCCATTCGCATGGAAGTGAGAAGGGGTGGAAAATAAATTGACCGAAATTACGGATGTATGACTGTTTGTTCCAATATATAGTTTAGAAGTCGAGTGGACAGCATCAAAACATTCCAGGAGAAACCACCAAAATGTAGACCCAAACTGGTCATATCTGAGAAAGAAAGTAATATCAGAAGTAAAAGAATGAAGAGGTTCTGGGAGGAGAATAAGCACAAGAATAAGAAGAGAAAGCCTTAAGTTCAATGCGGTCCATAGGCGGCCAAATTCGGAAACAAGAAGAAGATAGCCCTCATTCAACATTGGTACACATATGACTTACTATCTGAAAAAATACTGTCGTGTAAAACACCCGTACCACTCCTAGCGCACGTGGTGAAATATATAAATGAACGAAAATAACTGTTATTAATGTCAAATACAAATTTTTACGAGGTCCCTGCATTGAACTGTGACACACTGAATGGTTAAGTCATACATATGGGTGTAGCCTATGTGGGCATGTTGCAGAATCTGGGTATACCATCTGGAAAAAGACTGCTATGGAAATGAATCATGCCAATCTCCACTGGAAGGAGGGAATGGGAGGTGATGGCATTTTAAAATAATGGAAAATAACCGATATTGATGTCGACTCCACTGCGTATGTGTCGACGAGATGACACTCTGAATACCGTTTAAGGTGAGATCAGACCCCCTATACTGACAATGCTAAATTCTGTCAATTTTTGACCCATTATCTCTGATACTATTGAAGATATCCCTACCAAATTTTTACCAATTGTAGGTCTGGATGCATTTAGTTCGCTGATCTAGAATGGGGAAGCTACACCATATGGAAACTGAGATACAACTTTTTAAACATATGCCCTCTTTTTAAAAAAATATGTTTTTGCAATGTTGTGAGATGGACAGTAGGCAATGGTATGATGACAAACGGGGTTAAAAGTCAGGTTGTGAATTTCACAAATAGGAAAAGTCCTGTCAGTTTTAATTACTGCGTTGATGGGGTGAAGGTTCCTTTTGGGGATCATTGTAAATACCTAGGTATTAATATATTGTACCCGTCTAAGTGGAGCCTCAGTTAGTTTGGGAAAGATGGAAACATTTCATTACGGAATATTGGTTTACGAGAGCGCGTGTATCAGCTGTTACCGTGCCGTGCCGTTGGGAGCCAGCCGAAATTAGGTCAACAGCTGTTGAAGGCCGCCAGCGCACGCAGTTACGTCACCTGACACACCGGCAGAGGAGAGGGGAGTAGTATTCTCGAAAAATCCACTCGCAGCTGTGAAGGACGAATCACGGCGCATGATGGCCAACAGCCAATGGAAATAGAGGAAGGTGCTAGAAAATCTTAGGATTTTTCCAGAACAAAGTCGAGGAAGAGTCTCTTGTGAAACACCGAACAGTACAGAAGAGTACCTTACGAAACGGCGAACAGAACAGTTTTGAAGAACGTCGTACAGTCGTATTCTTACGGAGAAGATGAACAGTGCATTCTCTACGGAAAGGAAGAGTATTTCCAGACGAAGTTAATACCTGTGTAATTCTCGTATGGCACAACCATTGCTTTATTTGAGTGCCCGTGCAACTTGTCGTTAGCTCAATGCAGTATCTAGCGAGTTTATTACAGCCGCACATTTTCCCGTGTGGAACTTGCTGAACCGCAGACAGTTCGTGTGTTTATTGAAGCCGAGTCTTATAATATGAACTCATGGAATGTTCCATTCGACATTATAAAGGAAAGGCGCGATCTTAAGGGAATATTCGAGAAGTAATCTGGCCTTTAAACATCGTAGTAACACGTAATACTATTTGTCGGCTTTAAGATATATCGTAACTAGGTAAATGTGTTTGGAAGTCGAAGCTGGTAGTAAACCTGGACCTGAAAATACATCGTTGCACCAGTTAAGTGTTGTGAATAATTTAGTGAGTTACAACTAGTGTGGATCCTATTGTTAATGCAGAATTTCAGTTTCAGCTATCTCCGTGAAACCTAGCAGCCAAGATGCAACGAACACGAGGAAAAGATTGGAATATTCCGGAACTTTGCTGGAGTAATACGACGATGCTGGATGTAGCCATAGTCATGATGGATTAGACTCCAGTGTGCACGCCAACACGATGACCTTGTACACCTGTAAACCACCATAGCTGAGGAAGAGGACGCCGACGCCCATAGCAGCATCCCGACGCCACGAATTCTCATCGGAACTATAAGTACCGTTGTAAAATTTCTTCTCTTTTAGTAGATGCCTAGTAGATTGTATTCTTGTTTAGAGGAAGGTAGTTTCTTTAGTAATGTTGTACTTAATGGTGATGGTAGAGTATTCATTCCTTCGTTGATCTGTGATTTCAATATTGTCCTATCTTTGCATTTTCTTGGAATAATGGTTTCCTTTTTTTCGAATTCGGTGATGAGTAATCCCTGTTGCCAGTGAGTTGACAAGGTCATAAGTAATTACGATCTTCAAAAGAAATTATAAGGGATTAAGACCTAATAATAATGAGAATAATAATAAAAATAAAATAAGATTATAATAATCATGACAAAGAGGATGTGATTAAAATAGGAGTAAACCATGATTAAATCGTAATCTTAAAAAGCTGTTAGGCATGTATGATGATTGATACTAGAAGGGAAGGTAATCGACGAGTAATAGGAACAGTTCATCGAGAGAACGTTCTAGGAGCCATTGTAGGAAATAAAAATAATTTTAATAATAACAATAATAATAATGAAGGTTGGGAAATTTTAACGAGTTGTTGAGTAAAATTGAGCGATCATTGTGATAGTAAATTCTGATGAATTGACTATATGGGACCACTAGGGTGCATATCAGTCATAATGATTATAAGGAATCACATGATTATACTGAGTAACGGTGGTGATAGTGATTTATGATGGTATGAAAAGATTCAGGGACTAATAATAGTTCTTGTTCTTCGCTCAACAACTGATACGAATAATGCACGACTTAATCATTATTTGATTTTCTCGAGGCTCTTAAACGCATATTTCTAATGATGGTGATGATTATTCATCGAGATAAAAATTTTGTCATCCTATTTCATCTTATAACTACAGCCATGAGGAGTTCTCATTGTGGTCAGGTAATGCTGTAAGGATCTTCAACCGAATTCAAGAGGAAGAGAAGGTTGCAATAAATGAATAATAATAATAATAATAATAATAATAATAATAATAATAATAATAATAATAATAATAATAATAATAATAATAATAATAATAAAATATTATAATTCTATTGTGTGATAAATCTACTTATAAGCAGTTGTTAGAATTATGTTATTTCGTGACATTTACCCACATCATTCCAGGAATGCTTATCTTTTGTGTATTTGATGTGATTGATGATGCATTGATATTGTTGTTGTCGATTCCACATAGTGTTGCGTGATACTCTATCCATCCATAGAATACTAGTTAGTTAAGAAACGTTATTAAGAATTCTAAAGGAATACAGTCGAGCGAAGTCTACGAGAGAGGGGAAGTTCGCCAAAGGATATTCAAAATTTTCAAACATTGTAAAGAAATTTCTCGAAGTGGTAAAGAGATTTTCAGATTTATAACGGCGATCTCAAACATTGTAAGGAGTTTTCCAAAAGTGATTTATACAGAACTTATTAAGAATAAGCTAAAGAATTTCATGATGGAGATAAACGATTTAGAAAGGATTTTTCACAAGTGTGGTAAAGTAAATCTTTAACAATTTTTTTAAATAAGTAAATGCAATTTCGATAGTGAAGTTTCTCAAAGAGGTATTAAAGTAATTTACCTGAGAATTTTCTAAACCTGTGTTGCAATTGAAAATGACAGCATTGCTAATCACATGATTAATTCAATGTTGCAGAGTAAAATGTTGGAGGGAGTTTCTTTGAAGAAGTAATGGAATCAAATGAAACCGAGAAGCATGCAAAGACGCACAGTCATTTTATTTGTTCACAAGCAATAATGAATTGAATTATTTTGGTGAAATATTGTAATGGGTTTTTTATTTTGCATTTGTCCAGGCTGAGTTTTCATTATATTTTAATAAACATTGTTGTTATTTTTGTCCTGATTTTCATTTCAACATTATGTTTCCTATCCAGTCACCAATAGCCCTGTAAAAATAAATGTTCTGTCGGTCGGTCCCGTAAAAGCAAGTTGGCCCTGCGAACAGTCCACCCTTTGGGACTCTCGCTCCGCCGACTGAGCGATCCCGGAGAAGGGGACATTACGGAAAGATCTTCATTGGAATAATCACATAAATGGGATTGTAAATAAAGGGTACGGGTCTCTGCACATGTTTATGAGGGTGTTTCGGGGGTTGTAGTAATGATGTAAAGGAGAGAGCATATAAGTCTCTGGTAAGACCCCAACTAGAGTATGGTTCCAGTGTATGGAACCCTCACCAGGATTACTTGATTCAGGAACTGGAAAAATCCAAAGAAAAGCACCTCGATTTGTTCTGGGCGATTTCCGACAAAAGAGTAGCGTTACAAAAATGTTGCAAAGTGTGGGCTGGGAAGACTTGGGAGAAAGGAGACGAGCTGCTCGACTATAAGTGGTATGTTCCAACCTGTCAGTGGAGAGATGGCGTGGGAGGACATCAGTAGACGAATAAGCTTGGGTGATGTCTTTAAAAGTAGGAAACATCAAAATATGAAGATCAAGTTGGAATTCAAGAGGAGAAATTGGGGCAAATATTCGTTTATAGGAAGGGGAGTTAGGGATTGGAATAACTTACCAAGGGAGATGTTCAATAAATTTCCAATTTCTTTGCAACCATTTAAGAAAAGGCTAGGAAAACAACAGATAGGGAATCTGCCACCTGGGCGACTACCCCAAATGCAGATCAGTGGTGATTGATTAGTTACTTTTAAACACCTGTACTGCCATTGTAAATGTTGAGCGAAAAGCAGCCTTTAAACGTGATTATTGGGCGAGTGTTCCGTGCTGCCACGCCGAGCACGGTCTGTCCAACCTTACTGGCTAGACAAATGTTCTATTGTACTGAGTTCGCAGCGTGACCAGCACACACAACATATCTATCACTTAACAAACGTTATACATTATTTTTATATAAATGGACGTAAACCATGCTTAAACCTGAAAAAATTGTATCAATGATTTTTTACATATCTCATCAAACATCAGATTCGGGTAACAGAAGTTGCAGTGATCTAGGAACTTCTCTAGAAAATCATGTGTGTGAGAGCGTTTTTAATGAACTTCTCCTCATCCTCCGCTACACTTTCACGGTGCATGCAGTTGATCGTTTGTCATTGTTGATCTGAGCCAAGATGCTGAAACTTCTCTCCGCTGTGCACGTTGACGCGGGCACGGAAATACAACACCTACGCTTGGCTAAAAATTCTTACTTTCTTTTAAAAGTTCCAGGAAATTTATAAATGGTTTACAGCCCTTGTTTTGCCACATGTCATACCACAATTCTGCGTCCACCGTTAACCTGTCTATTTTGTAGATATTAGAATCAACTTTCATGAAGTACGAAAAATCTTCCTTTCTTAATGTTTCCATAACACAAGGATGGAGAGAATATAGCATCAGTATAGTCTTGTTTTCTTCTCCAAAATGCGGTTTTAGAGGTTGTATCAGTGAGTCCACGTAGGGAATGTAATTGAAAATCTGTAATAGTCCTCAGCCCTAGTTTTACTATGGTGCTCCCTATGACGCTGCTTGGCAGTGAGGCGAGGGGTCGTTATTTCAAATCCACTATTATAACATCTACTATTATTCGAAGTGGGTAATTGCGTGTGATCGTTGCTCCAGTTCTTCCGCTTGATGGGGGTTTCTTACGGGTTCAGTGATGAACAGTGAAGGTCAAGCAGATGTCTTCTAACTTCGGCAGTTAGAAATATTTTCGAGAGCCTTCATGATACTGGAAAAGTTTTCTGAAAACAACCTGATGCTTTTGTACTTTGAGGACCACTTTGTTTAACAGAAAAGATGTAAGTTGCAGATCCGGTTCCTTTGGAGAGGATTTTCAAGAAAAATGTTAATTATTTCCTTGATGGCTCCTGCCGCATTATTCACAACAGAGGTCGTTTATTACCAGGTTAAGTTTGTGACTAGCCCAGTGACAGGGCTACCTTCCCGTCCTGCGATAGTAACACAGCCGTCGTATCCTCGACCACATAGTTTGGTTAAATCCAGACCAGAACTTGTTAAAATGTTCAAAATTGAGTTTGCGGCTGACTTGGCATTAATTTCTACCCAAGGATGAAATCCAAGAAATTCTTCACATACTTTCAAGTCATCACTAGATGTATTCTTGAGGAACCGAATTCTAATAGACAGCTGCTCATCTGTAATACCAGAGAAGGCATTGCATGAATTTGCTTCCGTGTCCAGTATCTCTCGTAATTCCTGTTCACAGAATCTTATCATTTCAATTTGAATTCGATGATAAGTATACTTGGCATTTTTTGCAGAATTTGAGAGGTGTTCTTGTAGTAGAGGATCTCCCGCCTCCAGGTGGAATTCCAATAAATCATGGAAAACCCGCTGTCTGACTTTCTCCCTTGAAGTGAGACGTCATGGGTGCCACAGAAAATGATTGTTCACAAAATTAGTCCCAGATTCTTTCTATTTTGTTCAATCTGATGGTGGAAACTAGTATAGATTTGGCGCTGGCATTGAAGTCTTTATATTTTGAGAAAGGTTTCGTAGTGAATGACTCTTGAAGATCTCTTTAAACGCTAGTCTTATACAGAACACACGTTCGGCATAAAGCGCCCTTCAGTTCAAGAAATAGCATAGCCTTCAATCATTGGTGACTGAAAGCGTGGCTGGCTCCAGCTTGTAAATCATAGGCTACCTGTGGAACCCATGATTTAAACAATAATTATTACTTAAGAGTGTCACATATATTTTTCTGCGTTAAGAACATGCCAATGTCTTTTATATCACTTTCCTCCTTCAGAAACACGTCGTTAACAACCCCCCCCCCTTGAAGTTCCCCTTTATCACAGCATTGCTCTATGTGTTGTGAAGATTCCAGTTCGCGAACGAACACTGCACTTTTTGTACTGTTCAGCACTGTCACTTGACACACTTACTTCCTCATAGCTTCCAGGCCTTTCACTTAAATGACTAAGTTTAGCCTTTTTGAAAAACCGTCTTATATCCATTCCTAATGCATACAAGTCGCTATATCGTTAGCTTTTATTGGTAATAATTCATAAGCGCTAAGCTAAATGGATAAAAATTTCTAAATCACTTCTCACTATAATAGCCGTTTTGATAACAACACAAAGATATAAGAGTGCAAGTTAAGAGCAATGGCAGGCTCCGGTTCTATTATAGTAATCATCACTTTGTTCACAAGAAATTAGCCACCGTATTGTTGCACGCCTTAAAAATAACAATATACAGCATTTCGCAGCACGAACAAAGATTGCGGTAACATGAAACGGCGTAAAATTAAGTGAGAGCACAATAAATACCCCGCTTTGTATGCATGACCTTACGGTACTATTGTCTTACCAATCAGCAAACACGACCTTGGTTACGGGTTGATCTTCGCTATAGGTGTGGTAATGTCTAAAGATATTTCATATCATATTTATTTTCAAAGAGTCTATACAGAGTTCTCCTCCTGTGATGTTAGTAATGAACAAAACAAATCTAATATAAAGATACAAACTGTAATAGAGATAGTGGTCCCTCTGCGCGGTAGAGCGAGGATTCTCACGATAATAATAAGAGATTGGAATAATAGGGATAATAGCTCCCTCCAGTAGTGATATGGAGCCTGGTGATTAACAAACAATAAGAATTGTTACGAATCCTGATTAGATTACGGAACAAGGAGAGGGAAAGCAGAAGCAACCTTGTGTTGACCTATTTCTACACGTTCATCTGACCTCGTCAGCTTGTCTGGAAACAGCTTACCATTTCACGTTGCCGTTATCAAAATATTGCAAATCAACTACTGTCCTACATATTCTGGACACTTTTCTGTCATATTCCAGACCACCTATGCGACTACGTAATTACTTCTTGCTATCTCTGACCATCTATATCAAAATACAATACCTTTCACTTTTCTCAAACATACTTAATGACTGCACATAAAAACTTGTTCAAGTTTCCTTCACTGTTCCACTCATTCATTATCCACACTACCATTTTTCGTTCATCAACTTTGCTTGCACTATTCCTGTTGTTTCGAGCTTAGAAATAATGGCCTCCTCTGTTTCCTTACAACAGCCTAATAAATGAATGTCATCAGTTTCCCCCCACATAGGATACACTGTGAGCTCTCTTTGTTCCAAGTCCATACTTTGTTTCTGTACCAAACCATAAGCCACCAAAATAGACCGCCTTTCCGCCTTCTGTCCCCAAATCTGATGTTTAACTTAGAATAAACTGAGCGAACGTCTCTCCCTGCATTCTTGATTCTCGCTATCATAATCCTCTGGCTTCTACTATTTATTCCCTTCCATATCTCTCGCCAAATATAGCCCATAACTAGATTCAATCAATCAATCAATCAATCAATCAATCAATCAATCAATCAATCAATCAATCAATCAATACTCATCTGCATTTAGGGCAGTCGCCCAGGTGGCAGATTTCCTATCCGTTGTTTTCCTAGCCTTTTCTTAAATGATTTCAATGACATTGGAAATATATTGAACATCTCCCTTAGTTATTCCAATCCCTAACTCCCCTTCCTCTAAATGAATATTTGCCCCAGTTTGTCCTCTTGAATTCCAACTTGATCTTCATATTGTGATCTTTTCTACTTTTAAATACCCCACTCAAACTTATTCGTCTACTAATGTCATTCCATGCCATCTCTCCGCTGACAGCTCGGAACATACCACTTAGTCGAGCAGCTCGTCTTCTTTCTCCCAATTCTTCCCAGCCCAAACATTGTAACATTTTTGTAACGCTACTCTTTTGTCGGAAATCATCCGGAACGAATCGAGCTGCTTTTCTTTGTATCACTAAGACATAGGTTTTCATTTTTGCTAACCAACTATCGTCATACGTACCTTTAATTTCTTGTTTCAATGCTTCCTGTAACACGATAACTCCCTCCCCCTCGCTTGAGTCGTATCCAGTAATTCACTACTCTTTTAACGCATTGCACCTCTAAATACTCCCCGCATATTATTAACGTCCCCACATTAGCTGTACATTGCGGTAGTATCATAACTATCTTACTAAATTTGTGTATTATTTAGTTCAAAATGCCCCTTTTTCCAGTCTCCATAATTCTACCACGTATAGAGCTCCACTTAGTACTGATGTATTTAACACTAAACTCAGTACCTTATACTGTAGTTTATTCTGAGTATTTAGCCACTAGAAATTTTACCGCTGCAATTGCTGCAAGCCCTCTCAATTTACCCCTCTTAATGTGATCATCCCATCCTCCTCTGCTATTTTTCAGCACTCCTAGATTTTCTAACCTCTCAACTTCCTCAATTCTTTCCCCCTGTATCATCCATTTCATTCCATGTTTCGTCCTCTTCTTCTTACGTATAATCAACACCTTCGATTTGTTACAATTAATTTTTAATGACCACTTCTTTGCATATTCCGCTAATTTATTCATACTTCTTTGCAATTCTCCCCTTGTTACAGTCATTAATAATATATCATCCGTGAATATCAAACCTGGAATCTCTGCCGGTACAGCCCAATTTGCTCCTGCACGCCCATCCAGTATACCATTTATAAATAATATTGGCGAAAATTTGCAGCCAACATTGCACTCTATCAGCCTGCTAATTAAATGCTCCTCTAATTTGACACGCAATGTACGTTCTGGTATAACGCCTCAATTGCTCGAATCATCTTTCTAGAAACTCCCAACCTCCCTAATTTTTCTGTTAACGCTCTTCTACTCACTGTTTCAAAAGTTTTTTCGAAGTCAACAACTGCTATAAATACACTATCTCTTTCCCTACTCTTGTATTTATCTATTACCATCTTCACAGTCATGATGTTATCCACCGTTTGCCTCTCTTTCCTGAATTCTCCTTGGAATATGGATAATATTCAGAACAATATCTTAACCTATTTGACAAGACTCCTGTGTAGATCTTACTCAGTGAGCCTAAGAGAGTTATCCCTCGGTAGTTGTTCGGAAGATTCTTATTTCCTTTCCTTATATATATTGGGCAAATAATCCCATATTCCCATACTTTTGTTACTTTACCCCCATTAAAAATCCTGTTGAATAATTTTACAATTCCTTCCCCCATCTAACTGTATTTATTTCTTTCCAAAATTTGTTGCTAATGCCATTACTCCCCCCCGCCGATCTCCTCCTCAGTTTACGTATTACCTCTGGACTTTTTATACTGTAAATTCCTTATCTATTTCATATACACTTACTTCCATATTGCTCCATATGACCTGCCTACTTCCCTTATACCCCCATTCATCTCTTCCTCCTAATAACTCGCTAAAATATGTCACCCACTGATCATAATCAATATTAGTTTTTGTATCCCTTCCTTCCTTTATTAATTATATTTAATCTTTCCCATATTTTTCCAGCTTGATTCATTCTGCATTCCCTATTTATTAGCTCTGATTGTTCCTTCACCCATAGTTTCTTCCTCTCAGCAATTTTTAGTTTGTACTCTTTCCTTAATCTACAAAAGACTTCTCGTTCTTTGCTCCCTCCTTTTATTCCATAATCTTTTAACGCTCTCATCACTACTCTTCTAAAAGCCTCAGATTCCTTGTTATACCACCCTCCACTTTCCATCTTTTTCCTTCTACTACCTTGTCCTGCCCGTGCCACCCTCTTTATAGGATATTCTATTAACTCCAGTGCTCTATGTATGTTATTTTCCTCCAAAGCCCTTTCCCATCCACTTCTAATTAATTGCATCTCATTTCGCATAAGGTCGTCTAGTTGTCTAGTTCCCGTTTTGTGTTATCTGTCCATTTATATTTTGTATAGCCGCTACCCCTCTCTGAAGACCTTTTCTGTCCCCCTCCTTTAATTTCTCTATCCTTCTCACTATTCTCGTCCATACTGGTTCATGATGCGACTCAACCCAATCACCTACCCCTGTACTTTTGATTTTCTCTAACATGTCTTCCAAACTCATTACTAAGTCAATAACACTCTTCCCTGTTCAGTAATACTCGTAGGTGTTTTCAAGTAGTAATTCCATTATGCCAAATAAATATTAGTTCCCATTTTCACGTCACAGCTCCTCCCCTCCCGAAGCCAGAACACAGGGGAGGTGCTAGTCCAAAACAATGGGTAGCATGCCATATGGTATAATTTCAAAGTCGTAACCAAATTTTCATATGTTGGATACAGGATGAGACACACCAAATTTTTCAAGTCCAAATAACAAGAAATGGTCTTACTTGGTTGCAGGAATGTTGACCTTCACATAATACCAGCAGACCAACATATTGAGTGTGAAGAGAATGGGATGCAACGTGGCCAGCGTCTCATCACGCACCACACAAGTTGACAGTTACATGATACAGCACATTGATCACACCAGTACAGGGTGCAATAGGCAACCATAGGTATTACACACATTAGATCTCCGATCAGCAGATGCATGGTTGTAACGGCGCGCGAATAACTGGAACACCACACACACGAGCAGAAAGGGAGATCCAAGTGTACATAACAGACCACAATAAACGGAAATGATTCAACCACACATGCTAGGGACGACAAATTTTCCCACTAGGTTTCCAAGGCACTTTTGTAATGCATGTTCTGATGAATTACGCAAGTTCCACGTGTCCAAATTTACCAGAGATAATAGCTCCAATTTTGCACCCAAGTTAAACATATAAATAATATAATTAACGTCATTATATCAGACCACATTGTTTGTATCGGCATTTGAAGGATCACCAAAATAATGAAGTTATTTTACATTCTTTTGTTGGCTAGTAGGGAAACATACATCAATTCTTTTGAATTACCAATTTATGAGTTATAGTATTACCCATCCAACCGTTGAGTAAGAATGACATATTAAGAAAAGGGTAAAATAGCTTAACTGAAAATATTCCAAACTTCAATATACTAGTATCGAGACTAAACACGAGAGATCAAGGAAATAATTTTAATACTTAAGATGGCTCATGGAATCCAGTAGCAAGTTACAGTAATTTTAGTCCCAGCAAATTAAGTAAAATTCAATAGACTCAACAAATTGATAGGTCGAAGACCATTATAATTTTCACATTCATTTACATGAAATACTAGCATTCTTCCACACATTACATAATTCCACAGGACAGTACAGATACTAGAAGGATCCCAAGACAAAGAACAGGAAAGATGAAAGACCAGTGGTACAGGGAGGTAACAATGGAAAAATATATTACTAGATGGAGGTAGCAGTGCACATACTGACAAACCATCTACAGGAATCAGGTAACCTAGAACATAAAGATTAGAAAACCAGGTCACGAAGAGGCAGAAAAATTACAGTAAATACAAACATCCATAACCATAACGCAGCAATCACACGGAAGATCTACCAAGAATAAGAAGCAAGCAATGGCAATAACTGGAGACTTCGCATGCGTAATAATAGATAGAGGGGTGTACACAATGTGTGTCCGCAAGAGATCACTAAGCAACCATTACCAAGGTCAACAACCACATGACAACTAACGATTACAATCAGGACAGTAGGGAACAATTGACAAGACATGGAAGTGATATTACATCAACCAGAACCAGCTCTACGCAGCATAATAAGGGCCAAAATACAGGGAAAATTACATCTCCATATAAATAATCTTCGAATATACTGAGCACAGGTGTATTATCACAACCATCAAGTGTTCAAAAGAACCTCTGGATAACCCAGGACTAATAATATGGTGGCAATACGATAGTCCACCCTGTGTGATTATGCCAATCACCACAGACACCCTACCAGCCAGTCGGAATACACGGGATATAATAAAACATAAACGATGAAGAAATGATATGTTACACGATGTCAAAGCGCATTAGTTGATGGAGAGGAACCTTCAGCCAATCAGTTGGGTCCCATACCCCAACGACGGACAAGGAATTTTAGCGGCAGTTCCGGAACTACCCTCAAATGATCCCATACTCACTGGAATAGAACCCAGAACAGCCAGATGACAACCAGGCAACAATAAAAAGTTGCCAAAACATGCAGGGTAGAGCCAGAAGCAACCGAATTACAAGATGAGGAATTACGGAAGGCACAAAAAAAGGAATACCTTACGTAAATAAGCTAAATCGGAGGAGGTTACACAGAGACAACCACCAGGTGCAAGGAAAATTCCACGTATACAAATTTTTCATAATAATATCAGATCACATACAACATCTGATCCACGGATACAAATCAAAAGAGACATAAGCTCTCATACCACTAGACATCAAATGAAGACATGATCAGGACAGTGTACATTAACGAAACGACAAGACTTACCAAACACACTTCTATCACCCATAGAAAATGAACAGGAAGGAAGATTTAACGCAGAAGGTTAATTTCAGAACAGATTCTACATTTATTAGGTAACGAACAGCACCAGTAACCACACAACAATTGCAAGACCGACAACCAAACTCCGAACATGAAGAGACAATAAAAACGAAGGATCGTTTCAGCGATAAGCCAGGTGTACTCCACACCAGAACTCAGAAATGAACCCACACAACAACCATGAAGCACCAGCAACAACACATAGGTATATCGACAAGAGATAAGAACAACCAATAATCACCACATGTAGCAACCCACCAGGACTAGCAATGAAAAATCAGGAAGAATGAAAAATTCGCTCAAGCACATGGCCAAAACTGACATCACTAACCAGCACCAGAAGATCACACACATGCGTGACACTAGTCACACATCACAAGCATCATAGAATGAAACCCAGAGCATGAATCTGGTACACAGACACCTGACAGAAAATATGCAAGGGGAAGAAGCTAATTCACAATGACCACAAATAACCAGGTCAAGTAAATCACAGATTTACAAATACATTAAGACCACACCTCATTACAACGTGACCACATGAGAGAAGCACACACACACACACACACACACACACAGTAGAATAAGGTGAATAAAAAGGGAAGATTAGTACCAGCAGAGCATTAAGACATGAATAACGTCAGGTACAGAAATTAATCACTCCACAGCAGAACTGACGGAACCACCTGGCATGGACACATGAAATTAAAAAGATAATATACTCTCAGATGAACCATACAGACGTAGCCTATCACCGTTCAAACAGGAAACTCATTTCAGAGTACATGACCACAAGAACACTGCCAAAGGTTACACTAATACCATTAAATACAACAAATCCAAGTGAGATTCTCATCGATACAGCATAATCACATGACATACTCATTCACGAGTTCAATACAGTCCCACAACAACACCGTGTCAAGAACGGGAACATGCACAAGACCACATAATGCAAAATAGGAAGAAACTCCCACAGGACATGCCCCAAATATGAACCAATATACACAAACAAGGATCAACAACAACATGAGAACTCACCACATTAAATAAAACTCACAATAATAACACATGACACATAGCAACCTCGACAAGGCAGGACAGTAGAAAATAAAGGTGGATGGAAAAAGTCACCATGGGTCAAGATTGTAAATCAATTTCACATGTTCAGGCCAAACAGCGAGGTGGGTCCACAGTCACTGGAAGAGAAAATGTAATTACAACACAAATTTGTAACACTCAATCTGGACCACGAATGAAGCTGAAATAAATACATCACTTAGAGATTAAATCAGGGTGACAACAGAAATTCCAACACCCAACACAATTTCATCCAAATGTATCCCTCCAAGGACAGGCACTGCAATTCCAGTAAAACCGGTAATACAACAAGAGGGTGCAGATAACAAGATCAAATAACATCACATCTTTAAGGTAAAATGTGAAGAAATTTTCAATTATTTAAATCTGAAAGCAGATTAAGTAAATATTTCACTATAATCAATAGAAGTAAGAATGGTCTTCAACTTACCCCTACATGGCAGGTACAGAATAAGCAGACCCCAAACACAACAGGATTCCATGACCACAGGATATGGTAAATAAAACAAGCTGCAAATGCACAGATACAGAGCCACGCCATACTCCAAGGCCAAGAGGGCAGCAACAAGAAAGTCTCGATTACACATGAAACAAGCATATAGAGGAATTACTTGAGTCCATTTCAGTTTTACAATTTTTAAGTTTAAAAGGTTGGTCTCTTTTTGCAGCTAGCAACGTTGACCTGGGAAAGTTATCAAGTTGTTAGAACAACAACCATGCTCTGCTACGAAACACTACTGCAACCTTACCAAGAGGTGCACGAAACAACACAATGCAAAGGTGCAAACATCAGAATGAAAACAAGCACAATACTTACTGTAAGGGCAGTAGCACAAATATGAAGCGTGGAGGGCAATAACATGAAGGAAAAGGCCAGGGTCTTACATAAACGTTGACAGCTTGCCAGGTCACTATTACTAACTATAAATAACACACGAGATTATTTTTAAAATAAGGATTATTTACTTAGTAAATAAATTTGAAAATCAGTATAACATAAGAACAGCTAAATATATATATTCCATTTTCTAAAAAAATTAAACGCAATTAAAATAAAAGGGAGAAGCAGTATCTTAAAATGAAATTTAAATTAAGATGAAATGAAGCTGACATTAACATAGGTTTCCACCAAAAATTAAAGTTGGAAAACTCATAACTAATACCATTAAATAAAATAGTCTATTACATTACCTTAATGTACAGAAAGATTGATTTTTTGTTTTAAAAATTGGTTGCAACCAGAAACTTTGGAACGACAACTCTAAAAAATTATTTCATGGAAATTCATTTAGTCAGAGTATAATCAGTATGCGAGCCCGCGACTATAAATACTGTTTAAAATTGAAATTTGCTGCACTACTAACGAATAAAAGGACACACGCAAAGGCACACACAATAACACACGTATAATAACAATAAATCAGTGGCTCTAGCCGCGTATATAATCTACATAAATAAACGAAACCAGATAAAATTATAATAAAACAAAGGTGGAAAACTACCCCAACTAAATTTAAATAATTATCCATGGAAAAGATACCATATACTTTCCCACATAATAACAGAACACGGAAGCACACAACAGGAGTGACATTTACCGACGCCAAGCCATCATCCCATCATAATCATCAAAGCCACCAAAATAAATAACGTGTCCATCAGATAAGATAAGAAAGGGATGACCATTACGTAATAATAACAAAGGCAAGGAACTCAAACAATGAGGTGAATGTGATAAGACAACGAAAGAGAATGGCATAATTTAAGTTCAATATCAACGAGCAAATTTCAATTTTTCCCTGATTTGAAGTTATTAAAATTAATAATAATAATTATTATTACTATTTATGCAAGAGGTTAGGAATTATATTTTCTTTTTTTTTTCTTTTTAGCAGTTAGCCTACGGCTTAGATAATCCAGAAAGAAGGGGCTTTGGATTACGCTAGGATACGTACATGAGGTGTCAATAATTAAAGACTGAACAATACAAATAAAAATCACTTCCAATAAATTAGCCAGCAAAGGCAATAGCAACAGGTAGAAGTTAAATACAAACGACGGAGAAAAATTTAGGGAGGAAAATCAACACCGAAATAAAATAACATAATAATAATAATAATAATAATAATAATAATAATAATAATAATAATAATAATAATAATAATAATAATAATAATCACCACGATGATAATAATAATAAAAACATCACCAAGAATGGGTAGACAAACAAAGGTACGAACCACAACACAGTAAGGTTAAACAACTCACACAAAATACAACCTCATAGACGCATAACTAGCGATTCCAAATTCCCACATAATTTAGTTATATACTTTTACAAATTTAGTCCATAACCATACATTGAATTTGCTTCCAGATGTTTACAGATTTAAATCAACGAAGTTTCGAAGTTTGTAGTCCTTGGCTGTACGAGATCACTTGCGTAATATAGACTTTCCTGTACTTACTTAAGTAGAGTTATCCAATACCAATACTTGCCATGTTGCTTAACGGTTAATACACCCAAAAGATTTTCTTCTTACACCTATGAAAACTTAAGGTTGGAGCACACCTAGAAACATTTAAAAGGTGAAGGGCATAGCCCTAAAGTGCACGGAATTATCCGCCAGAATCAGTTTCCATTACTAAATCTCTCTCATTACGGAGAGATGTCTCCTTCAGAGCTCTCCTTAACGTAGCCATGTTGAAAGCTTCAAGGCAACAAGCCGACTGACTCGCTCTCCGACAGGGAAGCCGGAAGTCCACAGCTGCTCCCAGCATTCAAAGTGCTCAATCTGCGCATGGCCGCACGGCCATCGATCAAAATCTAGCCACTCATATTAATCCAGCAAATACGTAACAATAAGAGAAATAGTTTGAATTAAGTGTGCATGGAAAATTCCACAACTAGATGACAGTTTCAAACAATGAACGATAGATAACGTCTCGTTTCACAAGTAGACATGCCAGAAACATAAATAAATACTCGTAGGTGTTTTCAAGTGGTAATTCCGTTATGCCAAATAAATATTAGTTCCCATTTTCACGTCACATATTTTACATTGTACTTTCTTTCAGAGCGGAAGAAAATATCTCTCAACCCCATGCACTCCATATTGGCAGCACTACCATGATGATTAGCTGTGCAGTTGAGATGATGGTTTTCAGCCCATGCTTCATATTCTCGCCCTTTCTTAGGTCCTTTTCGTTTGCTACATACCCTGCAATACGAAGACTTCACCTCTATATCTACGACTTTCCCAATTTCTGCCCCTATCACAGACACTATTCCGTATCGCGACATATGAGGACATGAGATGCAAAAGCCACCAAGTCCACATTGACACAATTTTCAGAAATTGAGAAAAACGTGCCTCTATTTTACAATTTGTTCTTATTGTGTGTGTATTGGACAAGAGATATGTAAGGAGTTTGGGAATATTATGAGCAAAGAAAAATAAACATATACCTATTATTTTTGCTCTAAATGTGTATTTTATTTTGGACTTGGAGGGTTTTGGTTGGAACATGATAGTAATCATCAATTCAAAATTCTGTCATGTACTATAAATGAATGTAGATGAATGAGACGCTAAGTTTCTGTAATCAAGTATTTTACGTTAACAATGAAATATTTCAATAATTAAAAGCTTTTTTACAAGTGTCAGTTCAAGAATAATGTTTTAATTGAATTAGTTATGGTTCACCAAATAGATCTGGACAATCGAAAAACATTCACATTGTTTTAAACTCTCAGAACAAGCACACATTCACTCCCGTCCCCATCACAGGCAAATTCATCTTCCACTAATTCAGGTAGATTTTCATTGGAAGCATTGATGAGGTCCTTGTAGAATCTGAGGCTCTACACTTCTTGCTATTCCATTCTGTTGCTTTTTCAGTAGGCTGTCAATGAGTTTTTCTTTTTTCAGTTGGACACCATTTGGAAGATATTGTTTCCTAATCACTTTAGGGATAAGTGCAGTAATGTGAACTGTAACTCCACTGCTTGTTTTTCACAGTATTATTCTCTTGATATGACATGAAATTATTTTAACAGAACAATCTGCCATGATATTAATATATTTCTTGGTAATTTAAAAATGTATGTGATCTTGCGACCTGATAAACCTCTGTGAAATGAAGCCTATGAACTATGTCACCTGAGCTGTTTCACTGGCTGCTGCGGACTTGGCGGTTCTTGCTTGCCATGGTCCGAAGGACTTGGCGGTTCTTGCTTGAAACTGCAAATTTCTACATTCATTTATAACATAACATGGCAGATTTTGCCTTGAGTAATAAAATATAAACAAAGAATTCTCCATAATGCACATAATGGCGTATACAGTTTCAAAATGTCAGAAATTGGACTTGGCGGGTTTTGCATATCATGTCCACATATGTCCACATGTCTTCCAAGAACCGTCTCCTGAAATTTCACGTTTTTAGGTTCGGGTGACATTTGTATCTCTTGTTCTATGGCCCACTTCATCGAATCTTCAGCAACTATCTTTGTAGCATCTGCAATTCTACGAACAATAAGTCCGTACGTAGTTTGTTTTATTGGAGGCGGTAAGTCCATTACCCCATAAAACAGTTGCAGACTTCTTAGACCTTGGCCAAGGAACCTCATTGAATAAATTATCCTTCTATTTACTTTAGACACACCATTTTGTCCTGTAACACTGCTGAAGAATGATTTTTACTACTGTCACAGGTGAACAATTTAGTGCAAGTGGAAAATGTTTATTGAAGACTTTATTTGTAAAGTGTGGTGATCTGTTTTATTTGTAATGACCTATGTATTCCATTCAGTTCTATATTTACTGGAAGTATCCAGAAAATTTTGTTACATAAAGTTTTGAACAGGGTGTGTTGCCTTTTGTTTTTTAGGTATTCTAGAATGTATTTTCTAACTATTCTGGAAATGGAAGGTTCGCGATCGCGTATTCGAGAATGTAGTTAAAGTTCGCGACTGAAAGTAGGAATTGTGATGGGTGAAACTAGGTGGGGATGGGCGGACTCATGCATTCTGATTGGCTACAGGGTTTACCTACATATAGTGAGCGAAGCTGCGTTCGTGATATTTCGGTCTGTTTTGTCTGTCTTGGTCTGTCTGAAGTTTTACGTCGTGTGCGACGCTTCGCTACCGGGATGGCCCACCTTCGGGTAAGCACTCTTGAATTTCGTTCCGGCTAAAATTTCCGTGATGTTCGGTTGCTATTTCGTATAGGAGTCTGCCCTAGCCTAACCTAGATTCTCCAAATTAATTATTTATGACGCCTTAGATTTTCAGCGGGGCTTGCCTGTTTGTTTTCGAGGCATTGCCATTTCTTATTTCACTAAATATGTAGATTGTAATTTAATATATTTACCTTGGGGTTTGCCTCTGGTAGTTCAGTGTCACTTGACGTACGCTAGAGTTTTGGAGAGTACGTTTACTTCGCTGTAAATTTCATTGTACAACTGGATTTGTAACTAGATGTACAGTTGGTTGGAAATTTTGTAACTTGTACGTAGATATTATCAATGAACCTCTAAGTTATGTGTATCACGGAGCTTATAGTCCGTAAGTTGCAAGTTTGTGGATTTTGTTTCGGGATGTATTTGTAAAATTGTAAATAATATTTTTTTTGAAATTCAAGGATCACGGCGAATTATTTCGGAATCTGCAACCTAAGCCATGTCCTTGGCCTCAGTAGGTCGTAGTTCTTTCCACTTTCCTGGTTTATTGTCCACAAGTTGGCCCTACTGATATTTACGTATTATGTTGTTGGCGGAGATCCGCGTAGTCCAGCTGATGTTTTGCTGAGTGTGTAGTGTTTTCTGACATTGTGTAGTTGCTCTTACTTCCCCACCTTATTGTGTTTAGTGCTTTGTTTTGTGTAACCACTGTAGTGAAGGTTACATTTGTAGGTAGCAGAGCGTGTATTTGACTAGAGACCGTTGACGTCACAAGCTCCTGGTGTATTTGACTAGAGACCGTTGACGTCACAAGCTCCTGGCCGGCTGCGCGTGACACCTTACGTCTCTCTTTAGCTACCGCGTTACTACACTACAATACTACATAGTCTACTATATTTTTTATCCTACAACATCCTAACAGGATGAAAACTGCCGTTAATTATTGAATACAGAAAGGAATACACAAGAATTACTGGAGTTAAGCTCATCCTAATTGCAAAAGGGTTCTAGTACGAGGTTTCTACAGATAATTCTACTGAGCAAATATTTCACAGTAATAGAATAAGCACTTGAATGATCAGCTGGTGATCATGTGAGTAAGGTTAACCAAAGTTTATATACCTGTGCTGACACATCATGCATTGAGATGGATGATTCAAACAGAAGTAATGTTTCAGCTAATGATAAAAGTAATTCCTCTCAGCCTGTGTGTAACCATTGCGGGCAACTGTTTAAGTCCACTCGGGGGGTCAAAAGCACATCCGAATGAGCACCGAACACGGCTAGTGAATAGACAGATAGCTGGGGAATCGAACCACCAAGTAAGTACTGAAATAAATTTAGGAACATCTGCAGAACAAGATCATGAATCTAGAAAAGAAATAAAACAACAAAACACACAACTCGTACTACAAAGAGCAAATGGTGATATGGAGGGAAAAGCTACAAGGTGACATCAATGATTTTGAATTCTTCTTATTTGTAGAAGACTTTCTAAAGTTTCTGTCCACTGCAATTGATGTTTTGTCTGGGCCTAAACACCCAGCAAGGAAATTTTACGAGGCGCGTAAAAAGAAATCGTATGTTAATACGGAAAAGGGATATAAACAAAGTTCAAATCCGCAAAGGTCCACTAATAGGGATAGAGAAAAAAGAAGAAGTAAATATTTATATCAGTTAACTCAATTTCAGTTCCATAATCAACGTAGGAAAGCAGTTAGAACTGTCCTTCATGAAAATAATGAAAGATGTCTGATTAATTCTCAACATGTATACGGCTATTTCCATGAAATATTAGGACAAGAAAATAATTCAGTGAGAGAAAATTATCCCCCAAAAATGAGTGAAGCTACACAAACGGTTTACAATGACACGTTTAATGATGTTATATCTAAAGATGAAATACAGTTTGCAACAAGTAGAATTGCGGTGGACACTTCACCTAAACCTGATTACGTCATCGTTAGAGCTAATAAAAGTGACATCGCTTCCGAGATAATTGCCACAATAGCCACTCGTATGCTTCAAACAGGACAGGTACCACCATGTTTTAGAAAGGCGAGAACCGTTCTTATACACAACGGAATGACATTGCAAACTGGAGACCAATCACAATATTTTCTGTTGTTGGGAGAGTAATTGGGCGAGCTCTTAATAAACGCCTGAGAGAATACGTTGCTTTTAATCCACAACAACGGGGACTTATATCTTCAGCCGGTGCACATATCAATACTTCTACACTCGATTCGGTTTTAAATTCGGCGAAACTGAACAAAACTGATGTAACAGTGATTTTTCTAGACGTCAGAAACGCGTTTGACAACATTGGGCACCTTCACTTACATGAGACCTTGAGGTCATTAGGAATACCTGAGAAATTAAAGAAACTAATAGTTAATCTCCAGACAGGAAACACTACAAAAATAGAAACTGTAACTGGAAATACAGCCACCTTAAGCCTAAAAAGGGGTGTTATGCAGGGATCATCTCTTTCTTCCTGTCTCTACAATCTAGCAACAGATCATATTTTAGACTCTCTCACAAGCCACTATGGATTTTCTTTAGTACCACATCTTCCACCTTTAACGATCATGGGTTTCGCTGATGACTTGGTTGTCATAGGAAATAGTCAAAGAGCAGCACTTGAGCTCTCGAAAACAGTCCCAAAGAGGTTTCATGAAATAGGGCTTTATATCAACCCAATGAAATCTACGGCAATCTGCAATCGAACGCGGAAAGTTAATCGAAGACCCAGCTGAATTTAAGTGCCACGATATATCGAGGGGAAACAATCCGCTATCTGGGAGTTAACTTTTCGAATGAAATAATATTTCAACCTTAGCAGGAACTTAAAAAATTACAGAATAAAATGAAGAAATTGGTTTCTTCTCCACTATTACAGGCTGACCAGAAATTTAAGGTAATAAACACAGTTATATGCCCATCTCTCATATACCCATTCCAAACTATCAAGCCAGAGCAGATTCTGACAAATTCCTTGCTGATACAGACATACTAATACGAAGTGCTCTTAAGGAAATTCTTCAAATACCTGCAGACATTGCTAATAGAATGGTCTACATTGAGCAAAAAAATATAAGGTGTTGGGACTCTTCTGCGCCACTTGGGCAGCTCATCTTCAGCACATTAACATCTGTAAGGTACTATTAAGCTCAGGTGACGAATACATCCGTGCTACAGGAAATCTGAAAGAAGAAATAACTCTCTCACTACAATCCCTCAATGTCCCTCCCTCTGACTATTTGCTACATCCACGCATAGAAATGACAGATGCCAGGAAAGTGAGAAGAGTACTGAGAGAAAGGGCATTCAATGAGTGGAGTAACTTGCAGCAGAAAGGAAGAGGTGTATGTTTGTACAATGAATATACTCCTACCAAATCCTGGATTCGAGACCATCAAGGCTTATCATGTAGTGAATGGCGTGAAGCAATTAAGATGACAGCAAGCATTTCTGCAGTTAGATCGGTACCAGGAAGATCTCAGAACGTTTTGGCGCTAATTTCTAGAAACAGATGTCTCTGTCAGTTACAACGTTACCGGAGATTGCCATCATAGCCGTAAGGGGCTCACTGATAATTCTAAGAAATCACTGTTACAATTAGGTTACCTTCAACATTTCTCAAGTACAGTATATGTATTTCTCTTCTAAAAATAAATGTAAAAGTATACTTTGTCGCAAGGCAGCCTCTGCATGAGAGGAAGTATTTCATAAAATAGAAATAAAATAAAATAAAAATAATAATAATAATAATAATGTTTAGACTACGTTCAGACGTATCCTAATTACAATAGGATATTACTAGACACAAAATTTCGACCATGTAAAAAATGAAAATTGCAATTAATAATTCGAAATTCGCAAGAACTACTCAAGGATTACCAACAAAGGTAAATGTGTGCTGTGTTGTGTACAGTTCTTTTTGCGGTCTTCGTCAATTCACTTGGTCATTCTTGACAAAGAACCAGCAATGACAGTTTGAAATAATAAATTTATTGAGTGGTTGAAGGAACACAATATTTCGGTTCGCGATAACGTGAGGAAGGGGGATCTCGTGCATCTTGTGATACAAAACAAGCGCTAGTACGCAGTTTACGTGGTGGATGAATTGCCAGGTGGTATGAGCATAAAATTGTTCGCCTTCCACCATACCATTGCCATTTTAACTAAGGCCTATGTGAAGAATTACGTTGCTGCGAAACCTGACTTTTCACAGTTTCGGAAGTTGAAAGTCTCCTTTGGTAAGCCACAGGCCGTGTAAGTGTGGGGTTGTGAGATACAATCCAAGATAAGTGAAGCTTGGGAGAAGAAGAGTATCACAGACGATATCGTTACGGTCAAGCGAGAGTGACTGAGAAATGAGCTCTTCTAGATGGTGTTGTAACTGCTACATCTGTCACTGCTACAATAAAGTAACCGTGAAAAGTAACAGTTAAAATAACGTCCAACGTTACTCATCTTTTATTGGTCACGGCTTCAAGCTTGTCTCCTTACAGCATATGTGCGTACTCATCACTACACTGTTGAAAGTCGGTGCAGCAAAACACGCATACCTATTTGCTATAAAGTTAACGAGAGGCAGACAACGGAAGAAATGAGAAGACAACATTGCGTCTTTTCATAAATCTAAAGGAGTGAGTTTGACAATGCCCCGAACAAGGCTAGAAGACAAGAAAATATGACGATCTCTCTGCCAAACTTCGACACAAACCGGTAACAGAGCATCGATTAAGTAAAATTGAGACGTTAATAATGTAAAATATACTAAAATGTAATTTAGACTATGAACATTATATTAGACATATATTATAATATAGATGTGAAATCTTAATTCCTTCTTATGAGTGGTGTTAGTTGTCTGGCACATATTGCAAGTTCTCATTTTAAGAAATTTCGTCTATTCATGCTATTTTTCCTTATGTGCCGTTTTATTTATGTCGGTGTGCTTCTTCTGGCGTCGATTATTGATATTTAATTATTCTTGTGATTTTATGCTGTGTTATCTTTTACCGGTGTGATGCTAATTTTATTTCGTCTTACGGTTCTGATTTCTGTTGACTCTAGTTTACTTTGGTTCGACTTCGTAATTACCGTGTCTTGTCCGATGCACTGAGGAAACACTATTTGTCACTTTCTTCTTCCTATTATCTAACACATTATTATTATTATTATTATTATTATTATTATTATTATTATTATTATTATTATTATTATTATTATGGTCGGTTTCATAAAGGTAAATTCATTTTTTGAAATTATTTCTAAAATACCTTTAATTAAAGTTTGATCATTTTGATATTTTATATTTAACTTATAGTTCTCGATAAGTGGGTCTATCCCGAATTTATTTAAGAAAGTAATATTCTGACCGAGCTCGATAGCTGCAGTCCCTTGAGTGCGGTCAGTATCCAGTAATCGGGAGATAGTGGGTTCGATCCCCACTTTCGGCAGCCCTGAAGATGGTTTTCAGTTTCCCATTTTCACACAATGCAAATGCCGGGGCTGTACCATAATTAAGGCCACGGCCACTTCCTTCCACATCCTAGGTATTTACTATCCCATCGTCGCCATAAGACATATCTGCGTCGGTGCTACGTAAAACAAATAGCAAAAGAAGTATTTTCTAAGGTTGAAGTGTGTAACATACTGGGTTTTCATTGAGGACTTTGGACAGCCCTAGTATGAGCGATCGGACGTTCGCGTCCTTATCTCTTCTTCTGATTGTTGTACTATCTAATCGTGGCTTGGCAGTTACGTTACTGATTTCTTCATTATTGTCTTGTCTGTGATTGCGTCAAGTTCTTGTGTGGCGTCGCGAATACTACAATGTATTATTTTTCGTCTTGAGGCGAGATCGTGTATTTGATTCGGTGGTGTTACTTGTACTGCCTCGTTCTCTTACTTATTAATATCGGGTTGTGCATTTGTTGATTTCTGGGTCTATGATGGTTTTGGTGATTTAAAGTGTAATTTATTTGTGGTAATATTTTTTCGATTCTGTGCGGGCTTGTGTTAAACATTTTGGTCTCTTTTAATTTTATGTGATGAGTTGTGGGACCATGTTAATATGGGTATTTCGGGGAATGATCCTCTCACTGGGTTCTGTCAGCAGCTCTCCTTTTAAGCTATTCAACCCATGTCTCATTTCTAATTACATTTTAAAACTTTATTTAAGGGATATATTCTAATAACTTGTGGTGATTTGGGTCGTCTGGTGCACAAGGATTTTTTTAGTTTGATGAAATGGTATCATGTTTATTTAAATTTAAATTGTTTACTTACTAAATTTTAATTATACTATTCATTGTTCTGTTCCTTTCAAGTTTCCTTTTATTATTTTATAAAAAATATTGATTTTCAAAATATTATTTACCTAATTATATTTTTATTTTTATTCTTTTTAAAGTTTGGTGTTGTTTTTGGTGAATGCCTTAGCATTTCCTTGGGATCCTTGCCTCTTACTTTTTATGTGGGATGGGCTTTCAGCACACTTTCTACTTCCACGTATGCTTGGTAAGTTGTAGCCTGATGTTCTGTATTGTTTGGTTTGTTTTCCTTTAATCCTTGTGTGCACACTACCATATGGCGTTATCTCGCCTAACGTCATTTACCGAAATTGTTAGGGGGTGTTGCAAAAATAAACTAATGTTATGTTATCTATAATATGTTATGTATAATATCAGTATGGAAAGTCAGCATACTAATTTATTTATGGTACAAGAAAAACTGTACCGGTGAAACTTAATGTAGGTCGCACCGCGCGATGTTTGTGTCAACAGGTCACGAGATTCTGACGGTCACCGCTCTGCACGCATGCGCCGGTTTGGGATTGGTCAACGGCTGGTCCCGAACTTGATCGTGTTGGAACACTAACTGGACAGCAATCTGACTAGTAAACAAAGAGTTTGGCGCGTATTTTGTCTTACCATAAACTTACGTTAGCTTGCTCGGTTCTGTTCTGTTCATTTGTGTAAAGAAATAAAGGGTAAATAAATAAATAAATAAATAAATAAATAAATAAATAAATAAATAAATAAATAAATAAATAAATAAATAAATAAAAGAATATGGAAGGTAAGTGCTTTATTTTACAGCCATAAAGTACTGATGAAATTGTATATATAGGACACATTACATCACGTGTTTTAAAAGTTAATAAATTAATAAAATACGAAACACACGTGATTGCTCCAAGCCTTAGGCCTGTATTAAGCTGTTAAAAAACTATGGTTTAAATAACTTTGATCAAAGAAATTTTATAAGTAGGATGAGCGGTGTCTTTAAAAGTAGGAACGATCACAATATGGAGGTAAAGTTGGAATTCAAGAGGACAAATTGGGGCAAATATTCGATTATAGGAAGTGGAGTTAGGGATTGCAATAACTTACTAAGGGTGATGTTCAATAAATATCCAATGTCTTTGCCATCATTTAAGAAAAGGCTAGAAAAACATCAGATAGGGAATCTTCCACCCGGACGACTGCCCTAAATGCAGATCAGTAGTGATTGATGAAACATATGTAAATGTTTCTAAATGTTTATAAATATTTGCGATGAAGGAAATACAGTGATTGAGCAAATTGTATTATTCACATCATTAAGAGTTAGAAGAGAAGTGGCATTTTAGATCCTGCAACGACAGCACTTGTATATACAAGGAGATTACGGTTGAGGACGTAAGGAGAAAATAAACGTTTTCATCTCCCAACACATGGCAGAAAATACTGTGCTCATTGCTACATTTCCGTTATGAAAGTCTATCATTTTATCTATTCTCACAGGTCAGAGTCAATACCTTCGGTTCATAGAGTTGCGGGTTCGATTTTTGGCCAGGTCTGGCTCATTCCACGGACACGGGAACTGGGTGTTCGTGTTCGTCTCAACACACTCTGCTTCATAGACAGAAATCACTGCCAACCAACCAAGAAACATGTAATATTGAATATATCCCTCCACAACATGTGCAACACAATTCGCTCGCAGGACCCAACTAGGGTGTGGGGAAAGCAGTGCAAGAAGAGAGCGGTTTGATAACAAACAAACTACACATAACCCTTTCAGACCCAAGACTAAGCGGAGAAAGGTTTTTTTTTTCAATTTTCGTTGTTTAATACCTCAATTGATCACCGAAACATAAAAAACTGTTGCAGCAAAAAAATCTTATTCCATTGTTGTTTTTTATGACCCACACATTTGTGTGGGCTGGGTCTATACTCAGTCGTTTTAGTGGAGAACTAGTAAAGTTTGTAAAGTTCACTTTATATTTATTAATATCAATATAGCAATGAAATATTTTTTCTACAAGGAGATTGAAGGTAGATATAATATGCATATCCTATCACATCAAATTTGTTTATTTATTTATCTAACATACACAATACAATCAGTGAGAAATTGTCCCAAATTTTGAAGAAAATAATAAATAATTGTGAAAAATGCTTACGCTTACTATATCATTTCTTGTGGAATTCCCTGAAACACTTATTCTTACTTGTTAGACAAAGGTAAATGTTACACTTAGTACATCGAAATCTGGTTCGTCTGGATCAGCTGGTCATGTGACTCATGTGCGCCGTCAGCAGTTCATCAACAGCTGACCAGTGCTAAAAACCTTCGAGCCTTTTGTCCACACATGGGAGTGGTGCACACATCTTCTTGTTGGTGGATCTCTTTCTTGTTCTTTCTCCTCTTCAAGGGGCACTAAGTCTGTTGATGCAATTAGTATTTCAGCAAAGGCTAATCGAAATTTCATTAGATCAAGAATGTCTTTCTTCGCAACTCCATTGCATACAGCATCTTTCCTGTACTCCATCCACGCATTAACGGTCGCCAGATCAATAAGGTGAATAGCGGTTTTCAGTGTCCACTTCTTTGTTTTAAAGAAGGTTCAGGTACTCTTCCAACAGCTGATCGCAGGTATCGACACCGCCCATCTTTTCATTATATTTTTTGTGTACGTTTGGAATTGGTACTTTAATGTACTTCTTTTCCTTTTTGTCTCATCTCTCTACTTCATGAAGAGGGGTTTCTCCATGTAAATTTGAGGCCATGGTCAACCACTTTCGAGTCCTTCCATCAAATTAAACACATTCCATCATCTGACCAGCATACCTCCTCAACTTCACCTTTTACCATCTTTTGGTCGGGTTTAAATATTTTATTTTTCACTCTTTTCATCATAATAGTGCCACTTCCATAGATTTCTTTCTCACATAGAGCATCAGGAAGGTGTATAGTTGTGAAATGTCTGTCAAAATACATTTTTGACCTGTACATTGGGTTCTTGATAGATGAAGAACAATATATTTCTGAAATTTAAAGGTTATGTTGAAACAAAACTATGATGTATCTTAAATACCGTAATTGCTGTAAACATAGCAGTTATTTAATTACACTGTAATCTGTATTCATACATTAAGGAAATAATACCATATATTCCTTTTCGTGGGCCATTTGTTAGTTGAGTTATAAGAATAAGGTTAGCACACTTCAGTCCCAGCCCACACAAACGTGTGGTTAACATTTTGTGAAGCTCTACAGTAAAATAAACAAATTATAATTGCCGTATCTATGCATCAAAGATACTAATATGGTATTAGTTTTCATATTATGCAGTTTGATATCAATATCTAACCAAATAAGGTAGTTATGAACAGACTTACCTGATAATGCACCGGTTGCCATGATGACCAGCAGAATCAACGTACTTCATAGGTTTTCCACAGGAGCACAGAACCAATTAATGCATATCAAAGAGTTTGCACAAACCTATGCTTTAAAACTAAACTGTTCAGAATGCTCTCGGTCACTGCAATGACTTGTACCAGCTGTTGAAACATACCCACACAAATGTGTGGGTAGGGTCTGAAAGGGATAATTCAACCAGAATATACAGTTGAATATTCAAATGAGAATGTACATTGTATTAAAACTGTTAACGAATGCATCATGTAAAACTATTATTCTGAACAACAGAAATAAAAACTATAGTATTATTATTCATACCATTAAGTGCAAGAAGAGAGGTGCCAAAAAATATGAAGCGTGAACAGACCCTCTACTTATTTTGGATTCTGCAACAATAGCAAATAATCCACACTCAAATAAGTTGAAGGAAACTGTGGAATGTGAATTTTTCCAAGATATTTCCAAGATACAGTATTTGATGCAGTGTATAGCATTATCTTTGATTACAATATGGCGTTAAAGATTGGTGGAATTATTTGATCAAAATATTAAGAAAGTTCTTTCACAGTGTAATATCGACCTTAACAGTAGATTAATTAGAAGATCGATACAGAAACGAACAGCACAATAGGGATGTAGGCAGAGAAATTTCGCGCCAGATAGCGTTCGTGTACTACTGGTTAAGTGCAAGGCGATCGTCTTATGTTTCTCCCAGTCAGCTGCGAATAATGTATAGAATGTGACCGAGTTTTCTGAGATAAAGCCGATTGTATCTTCTCTAATTTTACTCCAAGACTATATTAATTGTATAGGTTTAACCCCTAGTATATAATGGACGATTTTCAGCGTTTAACCATTAAACAACTGCAAAATAAGCTACGGACCAGAAACGCTAAAACTAGCGGTAGGAAGGAAGAATTAGTACAGCGGTAATTAGAACATTCTAACACGCTTTATTATCCAAATAATGAATAGGAGTCAACATGCCTTTTCCTAAATATTACAATTACTTGAATATTGTACATTGATAAATATATAAATGTACCTTCACAAGACAAATCATAAATAGATATTTAAACACGCACTTGCTCCCCTTGCTTACTCTTTTTAAAGGTTGATGGCTTACATGAAACTGCAGATACAGCCTTTATCCACCACCAAAGACATGTGAATATTCTTGAGTTTCCCATTGCCGGTTCCTATGAATATTTGACCATCAGCCTTAAGGTGAAGGTTGAAGGTCACTATCACAAATTTGCATCTGATGGATTATTTCGTATTTAGAAACTCGGAAATAGATGGAGCACCTGTTTCCAACTACAAATCATTATGTTATGCTGGATACAGACTGTTCAGTGAAAAGTTTGTTTTGTTTATAAAAGGTTAGTTTCAATCGGGTGAAATTCTAAAATGCGGTGCTGTGAAATCCGAGTACACAAAACATAAGACCTATAATGTGAAGCTTATTTTAGGAGTACCTGGTGACATTATACGAGGGGAATGTGAACGTTTTGCTGGAGCAGGCCTCAAAGCATGTTGTAAGCATATTGCTGCTGTAAGCTACGCATTAGAACTTCTGCAAGACTGGTATTATTCAATGTTCAGAAACATGAAGCCAAAATTCATAAACTTTTCAGCATCCCCCTACCAAACTGTTGAGGCCAGTTACCCCTATGAAAGTGGAATAGTTGCCTTTGGAGCAAGTTTCGCTATTATAATTTCAGTTGCACCAGTTATAACTCTAGTCGAGGGGTATTTCTGTTTAAAAGCAAGGGGGCTGTTTTCAAGGACATTTTCTCTATCAGACCAAATGTTCAACTCTTTAAATTGGCAGTACATGAAATTAATCCATACGGTACATTAAATGTTCTTCCAACAGTAGTTTTATGGATTCCGAAGTTAAGGCCTAGTTCTTTGTCAGATTTGTTGGTCCTTAGCTTCATAACCGTCAAGAAGAAACACAGTCTGGTTTCAAGAGGGAATGTCTGTAAATTGTATCTGTTTTCTTCCAGAACAGCAAACACCAAATTACAATGTTGGACGTCTACAAACCCTGTATAAAGCAATATGGCATCAGGATTACGCATTGTTTGCTCAACAACCAAATTACCTGTAGTATTTTTTGAGTGCTGATGACTTTGAAAATGGGAGTCAGAAAATGTAACATTTACTTCTTCGGGTATATTCACGATTTCTTCCCGTACTTCAAAGAAGGTGATTCCTGAATATTCCGATATTCTAGGCTTATCGTGGTAATCCGGCAATTTTCTGGTGTATGGCCTCTTCGTTGTTTTTGTTGTGTTCGTGGTCCACGGAAAAAGCGATGGAACAGCGGCCGGTTTTTTGTTACGGGCTTTACATCACACCGACACAGATAGGTCTTATGGCGACGATGGGATAGGAAAGGCCTAGGAGTTGGAAGGAAGAGGCCGCGGCCTTAATTAAGGTACAGCCCCATCATTTGCCTGGTGTAAAAATGGGAAGCTACGGAAAATCATCTTAAGGGCTGCCGACAGTGGGATTCGAACCCACGATCTCCCGGATGCAAGCTCACAGCCGCGCACCTCTATGTGCATGACCAACTCAGCCGGTACGCGCCAGGTTTTAATCTTGCTCTTTCATCTTTAAATGCAAACGCATAAATTCGGTACTTGTTATCAAAATGCCTAATCAGTTTATAGGTAGAAAACAGGAATTATTTCCCGTCGTAAATCGCACTTACCCAGTAAAGTTTTCGTGAAGTCACCGGTTGAAAATAATGGGAACACACTTTAATATTTTCGGTCAGATTCTTCTCACCGAAATTTTTCCTTCTAATAGCATGTAACCATTTCTTCCTCGTTTCTTCATTTTGTGGAAACTGGTGAAATGAAAATGGGCTTCCCTGATTTTTTAAAAGAGGAACACTGCAATAGCTCGGCATAGTCACGAAAATAATAATTTAAGCAACTTAAATTCGTGGATATTTAGCGGCATGAGTACACAGGAGACAAATGAAAAGCGCATTGCGCTTACCCAGTAAAACAGCAGTGCGCTCTATCGGTGTTAGTTCTATACATCCCTATTGTATGGTTTATGTTTTACAACACAAAAACTAATTACATTTCCTTAAACCTACCAATAAATCACTTTTAAAATATACCAATATTTACTAGAATTACAAAATTAAGAGAATGTTAATATCAACTTTCTGTTCAATCCACTTTCATGCCTAAGTGAATTCCTAGTCATCCATGAGGGAACACCGGGGACATAGGGTGACGGTTATGGAGGGGAAGTCGTGATGTCCTGGGACATCAACACCACAAGGTTGCTGATTGACTTGTTCAAAAATCACAGAAAAGCGGCGGGCACTTTCAAATGAAAACCATGAGGGCAATGTGGAAAAATATTGGGGAGGAATTGTCAATCTGAACGAAGATGAACATCACAGAACACAACTGTGAAAACAGGTGGAGGAGTTTAGACTGGAATTACAAGAAACACCTGGATAATAAGAACGTATTCGAGTATGCTGAAGAGATGGATGAACTTTTGGCCGCAAAAGGAACGTCCATACTCAACTGGTCCTCAGTTCGAATACCATCGTGGAAGTACCGTCTACGACGGGAACCACTGGACCAACTCCGCCTAGTGGACACAAGATCCTTCGGAAGACTGGGGTCAAAAGGACGAGTATTTGGCAGCAGATGCGGCAAGACAGGGTGGACTTCTAGAAGAAGAGATTATAGCTGGAAGAAAGGAAATTGGCACTGAAGAGAAGAGAATACTACTGAAAGAAAGAAAGAAAGAAAGAAAGAAAGAAAGAAAGAAAGAAAGAAAGAAAGAAAGAAAGAAAGGTATATCTGTTGCAGAAACAGGCATTCCCAGATAAAGGGAACTAAAAGGTACAATAATAATTAGTATTAATTTTTGATATCGGAAGCGATCTCTTTTTAGTTTTGACTCACTTAATTTTTAATTGTTAGTTTCTTAAGTCTGCCGAAATTAATTTTCAGTACATAAATTTATAAACTACTTCAAAAAATAAACATGTGACGAGAGATTTATACCTGAAAATGTTATTTAATTTAATTAAGTTGTAATTTTGTGTCCACTTTCCCCAATGGATTGTCTGGCACCGTAGTCTCTGAGCTGAGGATGAGTTCAGGATGGACATTCCTTTTGCTGTCCATCTCTTCGGCATAATAAAACACTTTCCTTCTACTTCCTGTTGTGTTGCTTATTATCCACGTATTTTTTGTAGTTCCCGTCTGAGACCCTCCACCTATTCTTACAGTTGTGTTCTATGATTTTGCTGTGCGTTAAGACGGATAATTCCTCTGCAATTAATTAAGTTATTTCTTTCTCAGGTAAAATTCTGTAGTATGTTTCCTTTTTCAGGTAAGTAGTTTATAAATTAATTTAATCAAACTTAGTTTTGGCAGATTGAAAAACCTAACAGCTATGAACCATCAGTGTTAAATCATAAAATTTAAACAATAAATTACCAGAAATTATGAAGTCCTGAACTTTTTCCAACAGCAAAACTACGTTTTCAATTAATTTGCTACATGGTCTCATATCTCTAGCATTGTGACCGTTCACAACGTCACCTATAAGATGTCATGTTCCACCCGCTCCGGGACTCGATTCGCAGTATCCTGACTCGCGCGATCCAGCTCTCGTTGCTGGTAATTAGCAGCAAGGCGGTGCAAGAGCGCTGTACTCGAAGTTTTCTCACTCCAACCGCGAGCGAGATGAAAAGAGACGCGTTATCACGTGACAGAGAATCTAGGTCACTAGCCGAGCCCGGAGAGTATATCCAACGTGAAAACTAACATTATACCCTATTTCCCTCGTTCATTCACCACTGCCAACTCATCGAATTCAACTGTTTTTCCCTGTTATTTTTTATAAATCGCAAGATACACAGTGGATAATCAAGTGCAAACACTCATTTGAATCAGGGAATTTTTCGCATAACTATGAGACCGAGAAGTACTCTACTTAACTGACAGAGCGGTAAGTACGCCGTAAACGAGGGCGCGTCTTAATGGTTAACAGATATTGATACCCAACCGCGGCAGCGAACACAAGGAATCCCCTGCGCTCCTCATCATTCACCGACAGAGACAAAAGGACGCTTTTAAGATTGCTTGAGAATCTACGAAGCTATTTTAATAACATTCATTCAGTGAAAATGGGAATACAAGAGCTACAATTTGATACGCTGTTCTTCACTCTACGTTGCATATTACCGGAGCGAACTCTGAGAAGGGGTTGCATTTTTCCCCCACTCGAAGTATCCGAGCCCCTCGCCTATATATTTAGGAGCTGAGAGGCAGACCCCACCAGTGCATTTTTCAGTTCAACGTCAGTTCGGTGCTAGCTCGTCGCGACTGTGAGCGAGTCCTTTATGAAGAAATTTCTTTTTTTTGTGTGAACAGTGTAATGCAGTGATTTATTAAAGTCTGTGAATATATGTGGAAATAAGCACAATCTAAGTAAGCTGTTTGCGAGTACAGTGTGCCGCTAATTAATATAGTAGGAACAGTACGAAACCGTAATGACCGCTGTCCGTGTGTCGAAGAGGTCGTGCGTCGAGCCTCATATATGCCTAAACTAATGCGGCTAAATTAGCATAAATAGGCACGTATTTAGCGAAGTGTGTGGAGCGAGCGTGCTCGATATAGATGTGAATTACCAAGAAAGTGAGTGAACGACTCATTGTCGGCATAATTAAGGGCAGTTTCACGTTAAATCAATTTCTAATGCAGTAGGGAGCTCGACTTACGACTAAGTGCAATAGAATATGCCTGAACTCTCGTCGTGAAATACGAGAATGCTAACGCATTAGTGGCCTAACCAGTGACTTGTTCTAAGTGACCCAGTGGAAATTCAGGGCCTAGAGTAGCTGTCCATAAAATGGATAGGTAGATGAGAAGGGAACAGTGTCGGGCTTCAGAGACGTTACCGGCATTGGGTTGGAATGCTCGTGCTATTGAGCAGATCCAATCATGTATTTAAATTGTGATGTGTAACAAACTAACGCACTCATATGAGATAATTTTCCCTTCATTTACATAAGGAGTCTACAAGAGCGTCGGAGTGACGGGATATCCAGCTCTATGCCAGAATTTGCCTGTGTACCCGAGAGAACGAGACATCTAGCTGACTGACGAAATTTTGCCTGAGTAGCGGAGACCATCTGGAACGTCGAACGAGGTCAAGCCATCATGTCCGTGACTTGCCAGTTAATCACCAGAGAACTTCATATCGCTGACTACATAATGGGTTTCGAGTAAACTCATGGATGTGCCCTCCTGTAACGCTGTGAACGTGGCATCATGAAGGCTGAGTACATTTCCAAGTATTTATATCTTTGAAGGTCGTTACCCATTGTAAATATGTAAATTTTGCATGTTGACATAACGTAGATCGCTAGTATGCCATTTCAGGGGGATAATAACAATAATTTCATTTTCATTTTGGGTCTTTTATAGAATACTTTCATCATGGTATAATCCTTTTATAAGGGTTCGATAATGCATGACATAAATTTAAGGACCTTAGATCAATTAAATGTGAAGTACTGCCAAGTAAAGAGGGCTTAATATTCTGTAAAAACGACTCCAGTTATCATCTTTCTATAGCAAATATGAGTCATCAAATGTATCTCAGTAATTGATTTTTTTGTACTTCACAAGCTCTTAGGAAATCCTTCTTACTAGAACTTAAGACTGCTGGAACAACGGATGGAGACATGAGATTGGGGTATATATCTCGCCGTATTATTAGCTGGTGAATGCCTAAGGTAATCGGGCCCGTGTGGCAGGAGTTCATCAATGAATAGCATGGTATTCGAGGTATCGAGAGGAGAAACGAGATGGTTGAACAGGCTGTAGCCCTGATACATACTGTGAGATAAAAAGGGGAAGTTCCCTTGGAATCTGGTACTAATGTACGCGAAGTAGATATCGCGTTATGAATATGTTGATTACGACCGGACGTAGCGCCGATGTGTAATGTTGTGGCTGGCAGTGAAGTGATGAGATTATTTTACCGTGAAGCAATTGTTTGAGAAGGCCTGGTGGCCCGCTAGCTGGAAGTGTGTCACGAGCAGTTCACAGGTTGATAATTTATAACCCCCATTCAGAAGGGGAGGTAAAAGTGTTTTCTTCAGAAAAGGGAATAGAATACAAGTAGCCGGCTTCTTTCCTCTCGACACCACGATTACGTGCATCAATTTAAATATTGCCAACGTCGCACAGATTCCAATATGCATTAAAAGAAGGATCTCTCCAATTAATTTTACTTAATTATTTACAGCGTGTAGGGAATTCCAGGTTAGATATACCCCGTCTCCGAAGATCCTGGGTTCATTCCAGGAGATAGTGAAAGCTTACTGTCACCAGCGGCAGATGATTTAGGCCATCTGTGACTCATTGTGTATGTTTGAAGTGCATTTGTTCCTGTCATTCTCTTACAGGTAGTGCTATGATACTCTGTTTATGACGTCTGGTATTGAAGTCGCTTATGTTTGTCTCTAGGTAGCAACGTTGTGTAAATAGTGTCCTGTTAAGTCCATTGGTAAAAATCCTAATGAAATGAGCGTGTTTATTACATGGCCTATTAAGCAATGACTAAGTAAGGGAATGTTGTGGTACGACTTTCAAGGGCTTGGGAGTGTACCCTTAGGTTACCTTCGTATATTTCAGTTCATAAGTGTTCGTAGGCCTATATCGCAACCTGACATAGTTTGGATATATTAATTCTCGGCAAATAAACAGGATTACAGCAGGATATGTCCATACTGAATAGATGTGTGCGTAAAGTTATCTGTGTAAGTGTAGAGTGAAATAATTGGAGAGAAAACGCCTCTCTAAGTCTGAGATAGTGTAAATAGTTCAAGAGGGAACGCCTCTTAAGTTTGAATAATTGAACGTATGATGAAGTGTAGAGAAAGACTACCGAACATTAACGTCAAGATAACCTTCAATATCACATGTACAATGTTGTATGGCATACCCATGTAAATAAGGTGTGTTTCACTAGTATAGTAAAAATTGTTATACAAGATATAGTTTCTCTTCTCATTAGTAATGAAATAGTGTTCCTCTCATAATTAATATTCCCCTACTATAGAGAGTATTATTGAAGAAATTACCGCCCCATCGGACGATCTACTGACCCGAAATGCGATACCGACTTAGCTAGCGAATCATTCTAGTAGGGGAGGGTGAGGCTTCGACGACCGGGCTAAGTTCGAGGGTCACCGATGGTGCTCCATTCTAACGTCATATTTATGAACCAAGGCAACTTGTTTATGTACTGAAGCCTTGGACAGGTACAAGCACCTCTGTCATCTTCAATATCTAATCCTTCTTGTAGAGTGAAGTTATTTTCATATTGTGCAAAACACAGGCTGCCAATGTAAAACATATCTCTCAGTTTGACATGATACATTTGTCGAAATTTCTGTTTTAATATGCCGAAAAAGTGTTCTACGACATACCGATTTTTGGAAAGTTTTAAATAAAAATTTTGTTGCTGAGGGGTGAGGTTGCCTCGGTCCTTGAAAGGGGTCAATAAATTTTGTCGGAGCGGGTATCCGCTATCTCCCAGTAAATAATACTGTCCACATTTTTCAGGCAAGTTTTTTCCTATTGGAGAATTCCTAAAAACTCTACTGTCATGGACAGAACCTGGATATCCTACAAATATATCCCTGATTGTGATTAACTACAGCTTGCATCTGAAAAATAAAAAGAAAGCATTCGGCATTAGGCTATTTGATAATCACGGCTGTCCTCCTCTAGTCTAGTCCCTGAATAGACTTTCTGTAGACATACAAACCAAACCAAACCCAACCCGATGGCACTACAGCCCTTGAAGGGCCTTGGCCTGCCAAGCGACCGCTGCTCAGCCCGAAGGCCTGCAGATCACGAGGTGTCGTGTGGTCAGCACAACGAATCCTCTCGGCCGTTATTCTTGGCTTTAGAGACCGGGGCCGCTATCTCACCGTCAGATAGCTAATTCTAATAACATAGGCTGAGTGGACCTGGAACCAGCCCTCAGGTCCAGGTAAACATCCCTGACCTGGCCGGTAAGAGGCAAGCACGGGACCGGCCTGTAGACGTACAATCTGCATTAATTTTGCTATTCCTTAAACAGGAAACAACACAAGTTGTGAGGAGTTCCTGTGTACAGTGTACTCCCTAGCTTATCTGTTACCTATCTCCTCCCCTAATGAGGCCATGTTAACATTATTGTTTTTCCTTCCTTGCGTCAGTTTATTGTGTACCTGTCTATGTACATCATTACGTAGGATATTTTCTATCATACACCATAAACTAAGTAAATTAGCTCAATTTTCTGGCAATTGTTTTGTATTACGAATGTTTATACGGTATTACTTCTGTAGACATGCTCACTGCACACTAATGTACGTATTTGTGTATTCAACAATGTATTTAAATTTCATCCAGCTGTTCAGTAATTGTTAAATGACTGAGATATATTTGTAAAAGACCCACCCAATAATTCTATGTGAGCCTTTCGCTGGTATATACCGTAAGGGCGATTAAACATAATTCTGAATGCCCTGTTTAGTTTATTAAAAAGTATTGATTTGGTACCATATTACCAAATACACCTGTAGGTGTATAACTTATAATAATATATTTTAATATTGTAATTTTAATGTAACATTTATACTGCCATGTGTGGGTATACTGAATTCTTCGGGTCTACCTCCATTGGGAAGCAGGTTTGTAAATACAAAATAATTTACTGAACATAGTGAGAAAATGAAAGTAGTTATAACCAACAATTTGATTGCTTAAAAATTCCCCGAGTGCTTATAAATTCCCATCATGTACTAAATATTTTTAAATGTCCAAGAAATCAAAGGAAATACATGTATCGAAAAAAATCCTTTCCTATTTATGTAGGAATCTGGGTCTATCTATTTTAATGTGGACACTGCTCCTCCCTCAATGCCTTTTCCTTGTCTGTGGGAGACAAATTACTCTTTTGATTATCCGGTGCAGTGAAACTGGTGCTTGGGTGCCCAATGTACCACAGAAAGATCAGAACCTGAAATTCAAAACATTATCATTTTTAATAACTAAGTGGAATAATTATCAGTTTATCTTCACTAAAGTACTGTTACAGGACTGCATTACAGTAAATTACACCCCCCCTCTAAAATCACCTGCAAATTTTATTACCCAATGAGTACAGCTAACCTGATGAAATGCTGAATTTTTCCGAACTGTCCATGGTGTCTTTTATTTCGATCACTGCTTTCGAACTGCTCCGAAATTCCTTCGACTACCCGGCGACTAATTAGGAAATGATCATAAAATTCTTCGTCGTCGTACTGGGGCACTGTTTGTTCTGAAAGGTAAGTTTCACTTAGTAGGTTTCTGTTTTAATATGCCAGGATTACAAGTTCTCAAGTGTTCATTAACTTATATTTTATGTAGCCGCGACCCTGTGTCATTTCTACCACGAGAAAAAGTAGAATAATTACTACTAAGTTTGGACAATAAAATCAGAGATTGGAACCACGGGAATTTAACTAGCAGCAATAAAACTTACCTAAATAATTTTCATTGTTAACAGCATATCGAAACCATCGTCACTGGGCAAAGGTTCGTCACTTTCCATTTCACTAAGTATCTATTAGTTACTGGAATTTATGTAAGTATTTATTATTATTAATACTCAATGTACAAGTATCTGAACAATCCTTAGAGGTTATGGCAGACAAATCTCATGTCCCTCGCGCATGTATTTCATTACGCATGTCCGCACTACCGCGGACGAGTTCTGGCGGTCAGTATCTGCAGTTTGAAGTGTGTTGGAACGCTTTCTCTCAACTGCGCATGCGTCGGATGGTCAGGGACTCATGTTGGAACGAACCTAACGATTACCCCTGAGCAGTTGAATATGTCATAACAGTTTACACTTGTGTTATCAGATGACAGCAGCAACTTAAACAAAATATACACTATAGACTATATAGTGGGCAACGGCCTAGCCTGTAAATTCGCACAAGTAGTCAGTACTATTGCCTCCTGGCCTATGATAATTCTGTTCTCAATTTCGTATGAAGTCGTACCTGTGGAATCTAGATCAGTGCTGATTCAAGCAACACCTCCTAGATAATAAGGCCTAACAACAGCGTAGTGACGTCACGCTACGGAGGCGATGGCAATGCAGAGAAACGCGGAACATAGTTAAACACAGACATGATTTTAATATTTTTTGGCAATGGAATAATTTATTTACTAACAAATAGCGTTTCAAATTTGAAGGATATTGAATTATACTGTCGTTATTACCGTATTTTAGTGACTCTGCCATTAAAGATAAACAGCAGACAGTTGTAAAACACGACAGCATTTTGCAATGTTAACTTACTTAGGCCGAATTGCTAACATCACAACAGAATGTTACAAACATATTTCAATTTAAATAGGTATTACGTGATCTTAAAAGAAAACTAGCACGTATAATATTAGCATAGGCCTAACATCTAAGCTGATGTAGCATCACTGGCAGTATTTGCACATGAGCCTACAATGTTTCCTCTCTTGAAGTTCATGTATGGTTTAATGAGAATTTCACCTACCATCGATGTTACTAATTTGTAATTCTGTTCGAAACCTTTATCTATTCCAGAAAGTATGTAAGTTTCTAACCTAATATTGGACTACCATTCGGACTGGAGCCTACTCTTTTAAAAGTATTGACATATTGTGGCAACATTAAATTGCTACTGTCTCATAAATTTGTAAAAATCGCACGGCGCAACAGCCCTGAAGGGCTTGGCCTTGATCCTGCTCAGCCCGAAGGCCTGCAGATTGCGAGGTGTTATGTGTTCGGCAGGACGAATCCTCTCGGCCGTTATTCTTGGCTTTCTAGACCTGGGCTCACCGTCAGATAGCTCGCAAATGTAAACACGCAGGCTGAGTGGACCTCAAACCAGCCCTCAGATCTAGGTAAAAATCCCTGACTTGGCCTGGAATCGAACCGGGGCCTCCGGGTAAGAGGCAGGCATTATATCCCCTCACCACAGGGTTGGCCATAAATTTGTAAACATGAGGAGATATCAGACAGAAGGTTGAACAAATAACAAGAAAATCATGCACATACTCCTTTATGAACTAAGAAATGTTTTAAATATGGCTATTAAATTAACTGTGGGGACATCATCCTCGGTGTCCAATTCACCAACTAGGACTAGAATTAACTTATTTATTGAATCTTTCTACACATTGTTACACTCATTCCTTGTGATGCAGCTATGGTGTTTTGTGTTTTGTAACTAAAGAATATACCGCATTTATATTAGTAATTATTTTAGTAATTTTGTCCACATATACATTAGAAATATTTTTACTTTAATAAAACCCGTTTAGAATAAAGGCCATGTCTTATAAGATGATTACATATGCCATGCAGTATGGTTGCCTTGATGTATCGACGTACAGAAAAATTACTTACGTTCCCTTCATCACAGTACAACAACAACCATCAGGTAACAACGTGTTTATTGTACTTTTCAGCTGTGTTGAAATTCTGTGTATGAGATATGTACTATCTTCAATGGCTCTGTTTATTGCTCCTTTCTATTCTACATTTTTGCCTGGTTCTTTTAACTACTCCTCTTCCAAGACCATGATTGTCAGAGACAGCAGTGGCTTATATCTTTTCCAACTGCCCATCATATTTATAGTCACATTCTGGCAGGATCAGTACCAGTTACTTCCCATAAAATATCACCGACTTTGAAATGTCTGTGGCATACCTGTAAAATAATGTATCACCGTGAGCGAAATTCGTGCATTTACAGAGTGAATCGGCCTACACCAGCAGCTCCTGAAGGTGGTATGTTTTAATGCGTATAATAATAATAATAATAATAATAATAATAATAATAATAATAATAATAATAATAATAATAATAATAATAATAATACCGTTGAAATAATGTATCCCATGATTGTGATCTAACATAACCTTATATCATTAAAGAGTAAATATGCCTACATATCACCAGCTGTTGCGTGTAGTTAAATACGTCAAAGGTCTATACTCATTATGATTGTGTGAGAATGTAATAATAATAGTTACTCACCATTGAGTTATTAGTAAATCTGTAGTCTTGTCTTGGAATTGCACGTAAACATATCTGCCGCATAACCTCGTCTTTCGTAAACTTAATGCATGCACTTCGTTATCACTGCCGGAATTCTCCTTAAAGTTGAGTACGCAACACATCAGTACCATTACGTACAACGGTATTAACAATTGGCACCATTAAACGAATTAAAACTCTTCTAATTTCAGCGTTACATGGCCAAACTCATTGCTGTGTTATTACTGAAAAGGTTCAAGCTTGCCTCCCGATTTTGACGTCACAGTATATTCCCAGAACAGTTGTGAGGCCTTATATATCTAGGAGGTGTTGATTCAAGCCCTGGGATAGCGAAGTTTGTCAACCTGATACAACTGTTATGTGGATACTCTCGGCGGTTGGAATACACGTTCACGACCAACGGCTCAATTTGAACTCACGGAGTCCGTTCCTACCGGATCGAGCTACGTCACGACCCTCCAGGGTTTCTGCCTTCATTCCTTGCGACTCAGCGATTATGCCACAGTATTCTGATTAATATATTGAGGCATAGCGTGATGTGGTTCAATCTCCTGTGAAAGCGTTCTCACTTGGAAGACATGCGTACTATTTGAACTCTGAAGGTCACATTCTGTGTCCGTAACCTGCTACTAGTGACGGTTCCCACTTGCTGTTTTACTCGGTAACCTGTTATTTTGTGTTCTCGTTACATTTGTAACAGTGACATGCACGTAACTGCGACAAAGTAACTGCTACGTTATTTTTCAGCCATCTCTTCTTCTTATTTCGATCAACCCATTTGAAGGGTACGATGAATCAACTTAGAATACTTTTCATTGTGTTCAATTTCCTTTGCTTCCAAATTTCCTTCATCCTTCGAGAGTGTCGTTCCTTCTCTTATTGAGTCCACTTTCTTCTAGTTGTTGATTTCTTCCGCTCCTGAAACGCTGCCTTTTGAACTGCTTCTCTAAAAAGTGTTCTGTTTTTTATTGTATCTGCTTTAATTCCAGCATTTTTCATGTCTTTCTCAATTTCAATGAACCATGTGGGTTTAGATTTGTAACTATTCAGAAGGGTGAAGATCCGCTTGGTTAGTCTGTTGTTACCCATTCTGTAAACGTGTCCAAAAATGCAGTCGTCTTTTCCTCACTACGTCAGATAGTGTTTCAATTTTCAAATATCTCTCTCTGTTTGGTCTTAGCCATTATTATTTTGTTTAGCTCCCTGTATTTTTTCAAAATTTTTCTTTTAACTTTCTCTAGTTTTTCGAGATCTCCAGTTCTTATTAGTTTAATTGTTTCTGCCGCATATAAATTTTCAGGTCTGACTACTGTTTGGTAATGTCTCAATTTTGCGTTCCACAGTTTCAGGATAAGGATTTTTTGTTATATACATGTTTTCATGTGAAACATACATTCCATTTTGTGCACTCTAGTTTCTATAGCTGTTATCCACTCTCCTAAGTATTTAAAGCGATCTGATTTGCATATTGTGTTGCGGGCCATCGCTGATGTTTGTCATGAACTTTGTTTTTCAAATGATATTTGTAGTCCTATTTTAGCTGCTTGGTTTTTCAAATCTCTGATTTGTTCTTGAGCATTATCCAGTGAGTCAGTAATTAACGCCATGTTGTCTACAATCTACAGTGATTTTATTTGGATTTCTTTCTAGGGGATACCTAAAGTATTTACCTACACAATTACTTACAACCAACTTACAACAAATTACCTTATAACTAAAATCTTATAAATACCTTACCATAAACTTATCATTATCTTATAACTAACTGTTACAAATAGCATATGTTCTAGTTGGGGACAAATCATGACGACCTCACCTCACACCACTACTTTCCAGCGGCAGCTCGGTGTCTATTAGCGAATTATAGGATTTACTACCTCTACTGCAGCCAGAGTTGCCAAATCGGCTACTGCACTCTACACGAAAAAAGGGTAAATACTACAGAGTGTGAGGAAGAAAGTGGTTTGGTAGCCTTTCCAAAACAAACAAGGATCACTTACAACTCGTTAACTCAGCAGGGTGCAGGGTGTGATTGACTACTAGCTTCCAGTTCGCTTCTAGGAACTGAGGCCGTCATGTTTTGTCTCCAACTATACCAAAATATTTACACTCTACAGGTTCGGTCGTTACATGGAATACAAATAAAATATTTTAGCACAATGCTCCAGATCATACAGTAAGTACTACTTACAAGGTTTACACATGAAATCTTCTATAAACACGTTCCACTTCCAATATATTTACACCAGTGTCAATCAATCAATCAATCAATCAATCAATCAATCAATCAATCAATCAATCAATCAATCAATCAATCAATCAATCAATCAATCAATAAATCAATCAATCAATCAATCAATCAATCAATCAATCAATCAATCAATCAATCAATCAATCAATCAATCAATCAATCAATCAATCAATCAATCAATCAATCAATCACTACTGACCTGCATTTAGGGCAGTCGTCCAGGTGGCAGATTCCCTATCTGTTGTTTTCCTAGCCTTTTCTTAAATGATTGCAAAGAAATTTGAATTTTTTTGGAAATCTCCCTTGGTAAGTTATTCCAATCCCTAACTCCCCTTCCCATAAACGAATATTTGCCGAATTTGTCCTTTTTAATTCCAACTTTATCTTCAAATTATGATCTTATTCGTCTACTCATGTCCTCCCACGCGATCTGTCCACTGACATCTCGGAACATACAACTTAGTCGAGCAGCTCGTTTCCTTTCTCCCAAGTCTTCCCAGCCGAAACTTTGTAACATTTTTGTAACGCTACTCTTTTGTCGGAAATCGCCTAGAACAAATCGAGCTGCTTTTCTTTGGATTATTCCAGTTCTTGAATCAAGTAATCCTGGTGAGGGTCCCATACACTGGAACCATACTCTAGTTGGGGTCTCACCAGAGACAAATATGCTATCTCCTTTACATCCATACTACAACCCCTAAATACCCCCATAACCATCTGTACCCTTTATTTACAATCATATTTATGTGATTACCGAAATGAAGATCGTTCCTTATATTAATACGTAGGTATTTACAATGATCCCCAAAGGAACTTTCATTCCATCAACGCAGTAAACAAAAACTGAGAGTACTTTTCCTATTTGTGAAACTCACAACCTGACATTTATCCCCGTTTATCATCATACCATTCCCTACTGTTCACCTCACAACATTATCGAGGTCATTTTGCAGTTGCTCACAATCTTGTAACTTATTTATTACTCTGTACAGAATAACATCATCTGCCAAAAGCCTTATCTCTGATTCCACTACTTTACACATATCAAGTATATAAGAGAACATAAAGGTCCATTAATACTGCCTTGAGGAATTACCCTCTTAATTATTACGGGGACAGATAAAGCTTCACCTACTCTAATTCTCTGAGATCTATCTTCTAGAAACAGAGCCACCCATTCAGTCACTCCTTTGACAAGTCCAACTGCACACATTCTTACCGGTAGTCTCCCGTGATCTACGCCTTAGACAGGTCAATCGCTATACATTCCGACTCGCCTCCTGAATCCAAGATATCTGCTATATCGTGCTGGAATCCTACAAGCTGGGCTTCAGCGGAATAATATGGTGGAAGAATATGGTTTAAGATGGCGGGCAATAAGCAACTAGCTTTGTGTGGTTCGTGCATAAAATCAATTACTCCCGAGGACAACTACATCATCTGTGACGGTAACACAGAGCGTGTGTTAAATTAAATAAACGAGAATTGAGGACAAAACAAAGAAGTGGTGCTGCGGCAAGTGTGATAGTGTGAATGGCGATCTGGCCACAGGGATATGGAATCTGTAGTTAGAGACATCCACAAAAAGCTATGTAAACTAGAAGGAATCGAAGCTGAACAAGCGGAAATTAGAAAAGCTGCACAAAATAACTGATGACTTTAAAACGCTATGGCAGAAGTAGCGGCATAGAAGTCTAAGATTGCTGTCCTCGAAAGGGAGAAGACAAGAGCAGATGAAGAAGTCTCTAAGCTTAGAACAACGGAACAACAGTAGTATAATACAGGGATTCTGCCGCCACCTCCTCCTCCGGCTCTCGGGAGAGGCCTCCACCTCCCGCGGGAAATTTGAATTTTGGTGCGAAATTTGAATTTTGGCGGGATATTTGAATTTGTAAACAAAGCCACGTGCTTCTTGACAGCTGTCATCGACAACAACGCATCGCTAACCTCACTGCTGCCATCGTGACGGGCCTAAACCTCAGTGGTACCAACTTAACCTAAATAGCGCGAAATTTGAATTAGTAAACAAATCCACGTGTTTTTTGACAGCCACGTGCTTTTTGACAGACAACAAAGCATCGCTAACCTCAGTACTGCCATCTTGACGGGCCTAAACCTCAGTGGTAGAAACTTAACCTAACCAGCGCGAGATTTGAATTTGTAAACAAATCCACGTGCTTTTTGACAGCTGTCAACCGCCATCTTTAAAATACAGAGCACCGTGCTGCCCTCTTTATCGTAGTAGCTGCGAATTCGTCACCTGTCATCGGCAGTGCTGCCATCTTGGCGGGTCTAAACCTTAGTGCTACCAACTTAACCTCACTAGCGCCAGGTTTGAATCGGTAAACAAATCCATGTGCTTTTTTTGACAGCTGTCATCCGCCATCTTTAATCTTTAGAACACAGCGCTGCCCTCTTTAGCTACTTATCTTTGAAATGTGGTGGCGGATAATTTGAAAAATGCTTTTTGACAGCAGCCATCTTTGAGCACCGTTCAGCCCTCTTTAGCTAGATACCTTTGAAATGTGGTGGCAGACAATTCCACGTGACAGCAGCCATCTTTGAGCACCATGCTGCCCTCTCTGTGGTGGCGGTAAATTCCATGTGCTCTTGTTTAGATACAAACTCACGTGCTTTTTTCTGGCAGCTGTCATCCGCCATCTTGCATCACAAACCTCAGTGCTGCACTCTTTAGCTAGATACCTTTCTAATGTGGTGGCGGTAATTTGAAAAATTCTATGTGCTCTTGTTTGGAAACAAAGCCACGTGATTTTTTCTGACAGCTGTCATCCGCCATCTTGCATCACAAACCTCAGTGCTGCACTCTTTAGCTAGATACCTTTGAAATGTGGTGGCGGCAATTTGAAAAATTCCACATGCTCTTGCTTGAAAACAAAGCCACGTGCTTTTTTCTGACAGCTGTCATCTGCCATCTTTAATCAATAGAGCACTGTGCTGCTGTCATGAGGGCAATTTCGTCAGCTGTCATCCGCCATCTTTAATCTGCAGAGCACCGTGCTGCTATCATGCGGGTAATTTCGTTAGCTGTCATCCGCCATCTTTAATCTACAGAGCACCGTGCCGCACTCTTGCGACCGCCACTTTATTCTACAGAGCGCCGCGCTGCACTCTGTGGTGGCGGACAATTTGAAAAACTGCCAAGAGAGCATCGTGTTGGCATCTTTATTCTTTGACATGTGGTGGCGGCAAATTCCACATCCGCCATCTGAGAGCACCGTGCTGCGCTCTTGATCGTAGTAGCGGACAATTTAAAAAGAACATGTCAAGGAATACCTTTGTTCTAAAAGAAAACAAGACTACAGTTCTGAACGGCTTGCGTAAGATAGCGATTGTTATAACCTCCTTTTCCCTGCTCTGTTAAGGCATAGCTTTATCGAATACCTGAAGATTATATTACAAAATAAGTGATTAAGAATATAATCGAACACTCTACTCGATACAACATATGATCAGAACATTGAATGATGTGTTTGGGGTGCACCTTCGTTCTAAGAGAATCGAACCCGAGACTGCCGGGTGAGAGGCAAGCACACTAAACCACACCGTAGGAGCCGGCAATTCTATTTCTATATAATAATTTCGTGTGGCTATTTCTAGCCAAGTGCAGTCTAAAAATAAATCCTAGTCTTGTTACATCAGGAAGGGTAACTGGCTAAATCCTGGTCTTTGAGCGTCAGGAATGGCAATCGGCCGTAAAACAGTTTCTTGCGATTTAAACTCTTGCGTCAGGAGGGGGCACTCGGCTGTAAAACATATTTTTAATCCCGGCCCTGTTACGTTAGGAACCACATCTAGCTGTAAAAACAGCAGCTCCAAACATTTACAGTCTTAAGCTTTAGGAGCAGGCTATGTGCTCACACCAGGTTACATTTTTGTTCCGCTGCTTAGAACACTGTCTTTGAAGTTGTACCTGTGTAGTTACAGCGAGGTGTGGAATGCATGCGTTGACTGAAATTGTACACTCGTCTTCCGGCTGTAGTAACCTTGAACGAGGACAGTGCGAGTATGATAAGCTACTTGTAACTCACGGAACATTTTCTTAATCGTGTTAGTAATTCCTTCTGGTGTAAGTTCTTAAGATAAAATATTATGATTGTACGGAGAGGGTATAACCTAGTGCTAGCACATAGCCTACTCCTATCGAAAGAGCCTGCACGGTGCCGGTACATAGCCTACTCCTACCGATGAAGCCTGCACACAGCTTATCGCCTCCATCCGACAGATGAATCGCCATCAAGATCTTGTACTCACAATCATTTTCGAAGGAGTCTGCACAAGGTTTAACGTCCCCATCAACAGCGTTATATACCCTTACTTAATGCTGGCTTTTTGCACACCCTCTGGTTATTCGAAACTGCTTAAGAATGTAATATACAACAGTAGGGAGAGGGTAATACCCGGTGCCGGTACATAGCCTACTCCTACCGATGAAGGCTGCACAGAGCTTATCGCCTCCATCCGACAGATGAATCGCCATCAACATCTTATACTCACAATCATTTTCGAAGGAGTCTGCGCAAGGCATAACGTCCCCATCAACAGCGTTATATACCCTTACTTAATGCTGGCTTTTTGCACACCCTCTGGTTATTCGAAACTACCTAAGAATGTAATATATAACAGTAGGGAGAGGGTAAAACCCGGTGCCGGTACATAGCCTACTCCTACCGATGAAGCCTGCACACAGCTTATCGCCTCCATCCAACAGATGAATCACCATCAACATCATGTACTCACAATCATTTTCGAAGGAGTCTGCGCAAGGTTTAACGTCCCCATCAACAGCGTTATATGTCCTTACTTAATGCTGGATTTTTGCACGCCCTCTGGTTATTCGAAACTACCTGAGAATGTAATATGCAACAGTAGGATCGCCTCCATCCGACAAATGAATCACCCTCAACACTCTTGTACCCGCAATCATTCTTGCTACTTCGGGAGATAGCGGGTTCCAACCCCTACTGTCGGAAGCTGTAAAAAAGCAAATGCTAGGTGAGGGACCTGCGCGATCGTCATAACGTGTAATTATATGATCTAGCCGGATGCGGTCTTAGCTCAATACACTTAAGTGCCTACAGGTAAGGAATACCGCGGATGTCGGCTTCTTGCTTAGCTTAGTACCCTCCCGTTTAAGTCCAGAGGTCGAGGATCGTGCGCTAACTTTCTAAGGCTCGATCCGCTGCAGAACTCTTAAATTCTGACACCTCGGCATCAACAGCAGGTTCGATCCCGGCTTAAATACGTCAGCCTGCAGAACTCAGCGTAAGGCACTCAGGAGAGCTCTTGTTGCATAAACATTTCGTTCCAACTGTACTGCAGTTGTCAGCGACTTTCACATCCGCTTGGTAACAAGCAGCATATTTACTCGCTGCAGTCTGCGTGAAGCGCTCACAGTTCTTTGTGTGTGTTTATTACATGCACATCCCCCGTCTAAGTACTGTCTGCTGTGAATATTATTTTTCAGCCCTCATCTTAAGGTAAGCCTGAACTGTTAGTTACTGTTTGCAAAGCAACTTCTACGCTAGGTAATAAACATCTACATTCATATATTTTCTTTTCTCTTTAGGTACAACTAGAATATTATCATTCGAGTTACAGCCTTGAAGGTACGCATTTTATTCATCCGAGTAACAGTTTGCAGCGCGAACATTTTAAGGTATGTTTCGAGCTTTGAGTTGTAAAGATAGCTAGGCTAGCTGATGTACCCTACACTACATTCATATATGTTTGTTCTTTTTAGGTACGACCAGAATATTATCATTCGAGTTTCAGGCTTTAACGCACGCATTTTATTCATCCGAGTAACAGTCTGCAGCACGTGCATTTTTAAGGTATGTTTCGAACTTTGAGTTGTAAAGATAGCTAGGCTAGCTGATGTACCCTACACTACATTCATATATGTTTGTTCTTTTTAGGTACGACCAGAATATTATCATTCGAGTTTCAGGCTTGAACGCACGCATTTTATTCATCCGAATTACAGTTTGCAGCGCGAAGATTTTAAGGTATGTCTGACCTCTACAGGTTGAAATTTGGGTTTTTCCGAACATTGTAACTTTAAGCTAATCTCTATTAATAAATAGTTGTTCTCTTCAATCCTCATGCTATAGAAGAGGTTAATCTTATAATTTCAAACTTACAGCCATGTCCGACCTCTATACGGTGAAACTTGGTTTCTTCCGAACATCATATCTTTAGTCTATTGATAAATAGTTATTCTCTTCAATCCACATGCTGTAGAAGAGGTTAATCTTATAATTTCAAACTTACAACCATGTCTGACCTCTATAAGTTGAAACTTGGTTTCTTCCGAACATTGTAACTTTAAGCTAATCTCTATTGATAAATAGTTGTTCTCTTCAATCCTCATGCTATAGAAGAGGTTAATCTTATAATTTCAAACTCACAGCCATGTCCGACCTCTACACGTTGAAACTTGGTTTCTTCCGAACATCGTAACTTTAGTCTAATCATAAATAGTTGTTCTCTTTAATCCACATGCTGTAGAAGAGGTTAATCTTTTAATTTTAAAATCACAGTAATGTCCGACCTCTATAGGTTGAAACTTGGTTTCTTCCGAACATCGTAACTTTAGTCTAATCATAAATAGTTGTTCTCTTTAATCCACATGCTGTAGGAGAAGTTAATCTTATAACTTCAAACTTTCAGCAATGTCTGACTTCCATAGGTTGAAACTTGGTTTCTTTCGAACATAACAACTTTCGCCTAATCTCTATTGGTTGTTCTCTTTTCAGATGTTCCCCTGCTGTGAGGAATGCAATGTAACGTTTACAAGGCGAGATAACTTCATGCGCCATATGAAATCAAAACACCCTAGCATAACATCTGCTTTATATAAAGTTTGTGGTGTGTATTTCGCTAACATAGAGCGATACGAGGCTCACTTAGTAGAAGCGCATCAGGTATCTACTTGCAACTATAACCCTCAGGTAATAGGAGAAAAGCGTAAAAAAACGGATGTAGCTGTAGAAAGTACTAGTAGTAAAAAACCTAGAAAAATCATGAACTTCAAACTATTCACTGCGAGCACTGTAACACTGATGTACCATCTTCGCATTTTCAGGGGCACTTACGCAGTAATGAGCATAAAAGTAATGCTAGTAGAAGTGGCTGTAATGCAAACATCGAGGAAATTAATCCTGCATTTAAAAGCAGGATTTTTAGTTGTAGAATTCGTGCCAGTCAAAAGTTTCAGAGCACTTCAAACTTTTTAAATTGTGTTCAACCGGATGTACAACAGCTTCTCGCTAAAACTTTGTCCAATCAAAATGTATTTAAAGTTAATTTTGAACTTTTCGCCTTGTACATTAAAAGCACGGATGAATCGGAAATAACGGACATTTAAATCATTTAATACGAAAAATTTCGTCATAAGTCAGTCAACTAATTTTGGTGATGTACTTAGGGATGTCTCGAACATTATTTCAACTAAAAGCGAGGAATTTCAGGAAAAGGAATCAGGATGGGCTTTAGTTGAAATAATGTATCTAGAAGTTAACATCAATAAGTACAATCCTATGCGAGGATCTTCGCACATCGAGCTGCCGACATGGATTCAGCAAAGAAAAGCTGTTGTAAACATCCAAAACAATGACGAAGCATGTTTTGCATGGGCGGTGATGTCAGCTTTAAATCCTGCTAAATCGAATGTAGCGAATAGAACATCATCGTATCCACACTATTCAACGCAACTAAATTTCGATAGTATAGAATTTCCTGTGCAGTTAAAGGATATTAAGCGCTTTGAGGAACTAAATAACATTAGCATTAATGTGTATGGTGTAGAGAAAAAGTCTGTAGTAGGTCCTCTGTATTATACATGTAATAAGAAGAGTACTCATGTTAACTTACTCTATATCGGAACAGTGAGAATAGCCACTTTTGCTGGATTAAAAATCTGAGTACCGGGCAAGTTTTCCGTGCGCGTAGAGGCGCGCGGCTGTGAGCTTGCATCCGGGAGATAGTAGGTTCGAATCCCACTATAGGCAACCCTGAAAATGGTTTTCCGTGGTTTCCCATTTTCACACCAGGCAAATGCTGGGGCTGTACCTTAATTAAGGCCACGGCCGCTTCCTTCCAACTTCTTGTCTTTCCTATCCCATCGTCGCCATAAGACCTATCTGTGTCGGTGCGGCGTAAAGCCCCTAGCAAAAAAAATCTGAGTAGACTTGTTGGTAGTCAGTTGTCCAAAGAAAGTTGTAAGAAGTGGCTATGTGATGGATGTTTGCAGTATTTTAGAACTGAAGATCAGTTAACGAAGCATTCCAAGAATGACTGCAATCATGTACGTACAGAGATACCTACTACGGGCAATTTTTTTTAAAAATTTACAAATGTTCACAAGCAGATATGGGTACCTTTCGTGATTTATGCAGACTTTGAAGCCATCCTCAAGCCATGCAGCACATGCTCACCTAAGCCTGACAACTCTTTCACTAATACTAAGCACATGCATGTCCCGTATAGCTTCGCGTATTACATCAAGTGTAGTTATGATAGTACGCTTAACAAGTTAGAGCTATATCGAGGACCTGATGCTGCTAAAGTATTTTTAGAAAGACTTGAAAGTGATGCAGTACGTCTTGGTCGTATTCTACATAGTAATATTCCTATGAAACCACTCACCGAAATTCAGTTAAATGATCATGAACGTGCTACAAAGTGTAGCATTTGTGATGGGGAATTTTCCGAAAATGACCCTAAAGTTTTTGATCATGATCATTTAACTGGTTTCTACAGATGTGCCGCTCATTATAGCTGTAATCTTAAGTACAGAGTTCCAAAATTTATCCCTGTAATTTTTCATAACTTATCTGGTTACGACTCACATTTCATCATTTCACAATTTGGAGCTTCAGATGAAAAAGTAGATATAATCCCTCAGAATAAAGAGCGGTTCATTGCGTTTACAAAGTCTGCAAAAGTAGATGCGGAGCATTCTATAAAACTGAGATTCCTTGACTCGTTTCGCTTTATGGCGAGTAGCCTCGTTAAACTTTCTAGTCATTTACAGCCAGAACAATTTACGGAAATTCGACGCGTTTTCCCCGAAGAAGCGCAGTTTAATTTACTTCGGCGTAAGGGTGTTTTTGTTATGAATATCTCGACTGCTTATACCGCCTCGAAGAACGTGCCTTACCATCGAAACAATCCTTTTACAGCTCGCTGAATTCAGCAGATATTAGTGATGACGACTATTTACACGCACAACATATCTGGGAGCAGTTCCACATTCAAACGCTAGGTGAATACACAGACTTATATTTAAAAACGGATGTACTTTTGTTAGCTGATGTTTTCGAAAATCTTCGCTGTGTTTGCAAGAAAATCTACAGCCTTGACACATGTCAGTATTTTACAGCGCCTGGGTTAAGTTGGGATGCCATGTTAAAATACACGCAGGTGAATTTGGAACTTCTAACTGATATTGATATGGTGCACTTTATAAAATCGTCTATTCGAGGCGGTCTAAGTCAGTGCAGTAGGCGGTATTCTAAGGCAAATAATAAGTACATGCCGAGTTTCGATTCTAGTCAGGAATCTCAGTATATTGTTTATCTCGATGCTAATAATCAGTATGGGTGGGCGATGAGTCAGCATCTACCGGTGAGTGGTTTCCGCTGGCTAACGCAGTGCGAAATTGATGCTTTACAGCTGCACGCCCTAGGCGATGAAGCTGATAAAGGTATTTCCTCGAAGTTGACTTACAGTATCCTAAAGAGTTACACACTTCTCATAATGACTTACCGTTCTGCCCTGAAAATATGAAGTCCCCGTACATCGCATCAACGACGAAAATGCTAATTGCTAATTTGTGTGATAAATCTAAGTATATCATTCATTACCGAAATTTAAAACAGTGTTTGCAGCATGGTTTGAACTTATCCAAAATTAATCGCGTACTAGAATTTAATCAGTCACCATGGCTAAGGCCATATATCGATCTGAATAATAATTTAAGAACGAATGCAGTTAACGAGTTTGAGAAAGATTTCTACAAGCTCATGAATAACAGTGTGTTAGGTAAGACTATGGAAAATGTTGACAAACGCGTTGATGTAAAATTGATTACAAACTGGGAAAATATTAAGAAAAGGTATGGTGCTAACTATTTAATAAGTAAACCAAATTTCCAAAGCTGTACCATCATACATGAGAATTTAGTTATTATACAGATGAATCGTGTTAGGGTTAAGTACGACAAACCTACCTACGTCGGCTTTGCAGTACTTGAATTGGCTAAAACACTCATGTATGAATTCCATTACGATTATATGATGAAGAAGTACGCGCATAATGCGCAATTGCTCTACACAGATACCGATTCGTTTATTTATCAAATCAAAACTGATGACTATTACAATGATATAAAGCCAGACTTGGGTAGGTTTGATACTAGTAACTATCTTGCAAGTAATCAATATCATCTACTCTAGTGAACAAAAAGGTTCTAGGTAAAATGAAAGATGAATGTGCTGGAAATATTATCGATTCATTTGTAGGTACTAAATCCAAGTCATATTGCATAAAACTCTTAAATGAACTACAAATAAAGAGATTGAAGGGGATTAAAAAGAATGTCGTTCAGAATCAGCTAAGTTTTGAAAACTATAACAATTGCATTAAAAGTAATCCACCTATTTTGCATAAGCAAATGTCTGTCATTAGAAGCAAGAAGCACCAGTTGTACACCCATTTAATTAGTAAGGTAGCCCTTAATAATGTTGATTGCAAACGGTTTGTCATTCCAAATTCTACCAACACTCTAGCCTGGGGGCATAGTAGTATTGATAGGTACTACTTTACATAAAGCAGATGTGTGTAAACATTATGCTAGAGGTGTGTACTTTGTAATATATACGTTAAGCTGTCTTACATCACAATTCACTGTACATGTTGTATAAAGATAGGGAGAGGTACGCTGAGAGCGTAGTACGGCAAGTTTAAACTTGTACATTCAAGAATTGCGTCGAGGATAGGAGAAGTACGCAAACATCACTACGGTAAAATGATTCGAGATAAAACTTGCACATACAAGATGTAAATAAATAATGTAGAATTGGCATATTCTTTTATTTTAGATTAGGTATTACCTTCTTCCCGCTCCTTATTTGCAAGATAGAGTTTTGTTTATTACTCAAAGAAGAAAAACAAGAAAAAAGGTGTTGAGCAGATTCGTAAGTATGTTATTGTCTAGTTCGGTAAGTATGTTGAGAAGAGAATTTTTTTTCTTTTGCTAAACAGTGTTTGATTCTAGTCTTACAATACAGTGTTCAACAACATCCAACTCTAGTATTTATATATGTTTTTTGAACGGTAGTACGTGTTCAAGTCTAAACTTGCAAAACTCTTGCTTTTGCGATGCACGTTCGATAGAGATGTACCTTGATAGAGGAGGAAGAGCAGCTTAGTAAGTATGTTGAGAAGATAATTTTTTTCTTTTTAAACAGTGTTTGATTCTAGTCATACAATGCAGTGTTCAACAACATCGAACTCTAGTATGCAGTTCAAGTTGTAATAAGTTTTGAACAGTAGTATGTGTGTTCAAGTCTAAACATGCATCACTGCGGGTATGCGATATGTGTGTTGTCTTATGCATAAGATCGCGTTGTAAGCTCGATAAAGCTATGTCTTGACAGAGCAGGGAAAAAGGAGGTTATAACAATCGCTATCTTACGCAAGCTGTTCAGAACTGTAGTCTTATTATATTTTCATTTAGAACAAAGGTATTCCTTGACATGTTCTTTTAAATTGTCTGCCACAACAAATAGTGCGTCACGGTGCTCTGTAGATTAAAGATGGCAGATGTGGAATTTGCTACCACCACAAAGAGTGCGCACGTGAAATTCGCCACCACCACATGAGGGCAGCGCGGTGCTCTGTTCATTAAAGATGGCGGATGACAGCTAACGAAATTGCCCGCATGATAGCAGCATGGTGCTCTGTTGGTTAAAGATGGCGAATGACAGCTGTCAAAAAAGCACGTGGCTTTGTTTCCAAACAAGTGCACGTGGAATATGCCGCCACCACATTTCAAAGGTATGTAGCTAAAGAGGACAGCACTGTACTCCGTTGCTTAAAGATGGCGGATGACGGCTGTCAAAAAAGCGCGTGGGTTTATTTCCAAACAAGAGCATGTAGATTTTTTCAAATTGCCGCCACCACATAGAGGGCAGCACGGTGCTCAATGATGGCTGCTGTCAAAAAGCATTTTTCAAATTATCCGCCACCACATCTTTTCACACAGAGACGGCAAAGCTGGAGGTGGCTTAGGTATTTATATTTCGCACTGTTGTAAAGTAAATGTGAACATGAATTGTGAACTTGATCATAGCTTGATATTCGTTGCAATTTATAGGGATAAATTTAGCAGTAGTAAATATAAAAGTGTTGATTTCATTGTAGGATATAACCCAAATAGGAATAATGCCACACCATTTCTAGCATCCATCGAAAATTTTCTAAGTAAAACAACTAGCAATTTATGCCTCTTTTTGGGTGACACGAATATTGATATCTTAACTAGTGACCAACTAAAAAGGAAATACATGAACCCGCTTTCTTGCTATGATTTCAAGCAATGCAGTAATGTTTATCCAACACGAATACGTGATACCACAAACACTTTAATAGATCATGTGTCTATAAATAATTCTGGAATATATTATTATTTATGAAATGTTGGTAGCTGTAAAAGTGACCATAATATATTAATATTTTATATTCTTTTGCCAAATTCTAAATCCCCATCACAATCTTTTGAACTGAAAGGGCTGAAAGCAACTAATGTAGACCGAAGAGATGATAGACCTGAAAGTAGTAATATCACTGAACATAACACAAAATCATAAACAACACTACTAGTAGGATTGACATAATATATAATTCCTTTATTGACCAACTACCGCTTAGTACACAAAGATAGAAAGCACAAAGTCATCGAACACAAAGAACTGGTAGCTCGCCATGGATATCTTCTGAACTTCTCAGCCTTATTAAGCGACGTGACATTTTACATGCGAAACTTAAAAATCCCACCCTAAAGAATAACATCAATCTCAATCAGGAATATCGCAGGTGTAGAAAGAATGTGACAAATCTAAAAAGGAGCTTAAAAAAAATTTTTCTCTGAAAAATTTAGAATTCATAACAAGAACCCAAAGAAAACGTGGAAAATAATCAATGAAATCATACATAACAGAAAAACAACAAAAGGCGATAATTGTACATCTCTAGAAATAGATAACAAGATAATTACAGACAGTCAGGAAATATGTGAATCATTAAATTTATATTTTTCAAATATTGCTAAAACCCTGGCTTCAGCAATCCCTCCCCAGAGCACTGAAACACGTGGGGTTCCTAGTAGCTTGAACTCATTTTACCTTTATCCAACTGATGAAACAAAAGTAAGATCTAGATCTATAATATCAAATCTAACAAACAAGAGTAGCTGTGGGCAGGATGGTATAACTGCAAATTTTCTAAGAGAATTCCAGGATTATTTAAGCAGGATGCTAACAGAGATCATTAACGAATCCTTGGCATCTGGTACATTACCTACTGAGCTAAAAGTAGCTAAAGTATTTCCTGTCTTCAAGGGTGGGGATGGGAGGAATCCTAGTAACTATAGGCCTATCTGCATTCTCTCCATAATCTCCAAAATATTAGAAACTATTGTTCGAAAGAGACTTCTCAATTTTAAAACAAAAATAATTTCTTTTACAATGCACATTATATCTTTCGTGCGAACTCTAACACTGAAATAGCCACCGTAGATCTCATAAATCTGCTGCAAATGTCAATAGATTTTAATAATTTTGCTGGTGGGCTGTTTATAGACCTAAAAAGGCCTTTGATACAGTGGACCATGAAAGGCTGTTAGCTAAATTAGAGAGAGCAGGAGTTCGTGGTGTTACATTGAAGTGGTTTGATAGTTATCTGTCTGATAGAAAACAGTATGTAGTGCTGAATACTGTAGGAGCTCAGCAATTAGGGTAACCCATGGCGTTCCACAGCGGTCGGTATAAGGGCCGATACTCTTTCTAGTCTACATCAACGACATTGCAACTTGCCGTATGAAAGGACGTATCACACTATATGCCGACGACACAAACTTGTTCTATACTGGTTGCAATATAGACTCCATTGTTCAGGATATGCAGGAAGACCTCAATACTCTGTACTTTTGGTTTCAAGCAAATAAATTAACAATTAATGTTCAAAAGACTAACTATATGATAATGACAAAACAGGGTCAGAATGAAATCCCACACAGTAAAATATATATGCAGAATACTGAAATAAAACTAGTTAGTACTGTTAAATATCTTGGATTGGTGATTGATAGGAACTTGAACTGGGCAGACCATATTGAATACATTACTAAAAGATCACACCTGTTGCAGGAATTTTAAAGAAATTTAGTTATCTTATCCCACAACATCTTCTGAAACAGATGTACTACTCTTTAATTCATAGTCACGTACAATATTTGAATGTAATCTGGATGCGCTGTAAGAAGTCTGACTTGAATGAGCTATGGTAAGTAGAAAATAGAACTGTTAGAAATATACTTAATCTTCCCTACTTAACACCAATGAAATATCTATACCTAAGTGCTAAAATACCACCCCTAAGCATGAGTACAGAATTCAATACAGCTGTACTCATATATAAAATAAAACATAAATTTATACACCACTACACTACATACACTCTGAATTCTGACAACCATCCATCTAGTACTAGTCACGCAAATGACTTTGCCTTATACAATGTTCGCTCTTATAAATATGGTATAAACAGCTTGAAGTTCTCTGCAATTCACTTATTTAATAACATCCCTATGGAGGTAAAAACAGCACCAACCTTGGCAAAATTCAAACAAAGAGTCAAGCATTATTTTTGGGAAAGGTACAGTGCGGTTTAAATCAAAATATCAGTTGTCATTTAAGCCATTCACCCAAACAATCTTGCAAACTGTCCGGAATTATTCTTGTACCTCTACAACTTTTATGTTATGTAAATGTAAATACTCTGCAATCTGTTCTTGTACCTATTCAACCGTGTGATGTATATGTACTGTAAATACTCTGAAATCTATTCTTGCACTTCTGCAACTCTTATGTTATGTAAATGAAAATACTCTGTAATCTATTCTTGTACCTTTGCAACTTTCATGTTATGTAAATGTAAATACAGTCAGAAATAATTCTCTGTAATCCTCATATTGAGGATGTATATTTTATATATTGTATGTGTTTATATGCTCAACCAATTACTAATAATCTTATATACACATACTATATTTTGATGGGTAAGTGCCCGCCAGTATGTAATGTCCTGTACAATTCCTACGTATGAGCCTACAGGCTCGTTGGAATTATTTGAAATAAATGAATGCATGAACTTTTCCTAAACAAACTGTCTTCTATCAAGCCAGTTATTAATTTCGCAAATATATCTTATATAATCCGAACGAATGCTTTCCCAAAACTTACATACAATGCATGTCAAACTGACTGGCCTGTAATTTTCAGCTTTATGTGTATCACCCTTTCCTTTATATACAGGGGCTACTATAGCAACTCTCCATTCATTTGGTAAAGTTCCTTTATGCAAACAATAATCAAACAAGTACTTCAGATATGGTATTATATCCCAACCCATTGTCATTAGTATAACCCCCGAAATCTTATCAATTCCAGCTGCTTTTCTAGTATTCAATTTTGTATCTTACTGTAAACGTCATTGCTGTCAGAGGTAAATTTTAATACTTCTTTATTATCAGTCACCTCCTCTATCTGGACATTATCCTTGTAACCAACAATATTTTGTGAATACTTCTGCCTTTTGAAGATCCTCGCATACACACTCCCCTTGTTCATTAATGATTCCTGGAATGTCTTTCTTGGAACCTGTTTTCGCCTTAAAGAACCTATGTATACTCTTCCATTTTTTACTAAAATTTGTATGGCCACCAATTATGCTTGCCATCATGTTATCCTTAGATGACTTCTTTGCTAGATTTAATTTCCTAGTAAGTTATTTAAATTCCTCCTTACTTCCACAGCCATTTTTAACTCTATTTCTTTCCAACCTGCACCTCATTCTTAGTCTCTTTACTTCCCTGTTATAACATAGTGGATCTTTGTCATTCCTTACCACCTTTAAAGGTACAAACCTATTTTTACATTCCCCAATAATTGCTTTAAACCCATTCCAGAGTCTGTTTACATTTTTATTTACCATATTCCACTTATTAAAATCTCCATCATGACTGTTTTATCAACCATATGGTGCCTACTGCCTAATATTCCTAATTTTAATCCCTTCCTTTCTTTCACATTTATTTTTAGTTGCCACAAAAACAACTTCGTGATCACTAATACCATCTATTACTTCGGTTTCTCTACAGAGCTCATCTGGTTTTACCAGCACCACATCCAGAATATTCTTCCCTCTAGTTGGTTCCATCACTTTCTGAATCAGCTGCCCTTCCCATAATAACTTGTTTGCCATTTGTTGGTCATGCTTCCTGTCGTTCGCATTACCTTCCCAAGTGACATTTTGCAAATTGAGATTACCCGCTACAATCACGTTCATTTCCTTATCGTTCCCCACATATCTGATTATCTTATCCGATAATTCTGAATCAGCTTCTGCGCTACCATGTCCTGGTCTGTACACTCCAAAGACATCAAGTTGCCTATTATCGTTAGAGATTAGCCTTACCCCTAGAATTTCGTGTTTGTCAACTTTAACTTTTTCGTAGCTTACAAATTCTTCTTTCACCAGAATGCCCCCTCCTACCATTCCTATCCTATCTATCCGATACACCCTCCAGTTCCATGAGAAAAATTTCTGCTTCCATTGTATCACCTCTCAGCCATGATTCAACTCCTATTACAATATCTGCTAAGTTTATACCGGTATCTATTAAATTAGGTACTTAATTCTATTCCTTTCTTTACAATACTTCTACAGTTGAGCACTAACAGTTCTATGTCATCCCTACTTGATTTCCAGTTCCCTGTTAATCGCGATATAGTCCATTTGACCTCCAGAATCCAAAATAATTGCTATACCTTGCTGGAGTCCTACAAGTTGAGCTCCAGTGGAATAACCTTTCTTAAAACCGAATAGCCTTCTATCGAAACAGTTATTAATTTCGCAAGCATGTCAAATGTAATCAGAAAGAATGCCTTCCCAAATCTTACGTACAACGCGTGTCAAACTTACTGGCCTGTAATTTTCAGCTTTATGTCTATCACACCTTCCTTTATACACAGGAGCTACTATAGCAACTCTCCATTCATTTGGTATAGCTCCTCCAACCAAACATTTGGTAAAATTCCTTCATGTATACAATAATCAAACAAGTACTTCAGATATGGTACTATATTCCAACCCATTGTCTTTAGTATATCCCCAGAAATCTTATCAATTCCAGCCGCTTTTCTAGTTTTCAACTTTTGTATCTTATTGTAAATGTCATTGTTATCATATGTAAATTTTATTACTTCTTTGGCCTTAGTCTCTTCCTCTATCTCGACATTATCCTTATAACCAACAATCTTTACATACTGCTGACTGAATACTTCTGCCTTTTGAAGATCCTCACATACACACTCCCCTTGTTCATTAATTATTCCTGGAATGTCCTTCTTGGAACCTGTCTCTGCCTTAAAGTGCCTATACATACTCTTCCATTTTTCACTAAAATTTGCATGACTGCCAATTATGTTTGCCATCATGTTATCCTTAGCTGCCTTCTTTGCTAGAATCAATTTTCTAGTAAGTTCCTTCAATTTCACAGCCATTTCTCACTCTATTTCTTTCCAGTCTGCACTTCCTTCTTAGTCTCTTTATTTCTCTATTATAATAAGGTGGGCCTTTACCATTCCTTACCTCCCTTAAAGGTACAATCCTGTTTTCGCATTCCTCAACAATTTCTTTAAACCCATCCCAGAGTCTGTTTACATTTTTATTTACCGCTTTCCACCGATCATAGTTACTTTTTAGAAACTGCCTCATGCCTGCTTTATCCGCCATATGGTACTGCCTAATAGTCCTATTTTTAAAACCTTCCTTTCTATGACATGTATTTTCACTACGACAAAAGCAGATTCGTGATCACTAATACCATCTATTACTTCGGTTTCTCTATAGAGCTCATCAGGTTTTATCAGGACCACATCCAGAATATTTTCCCCTCTAGTTGGTTCCGTCACTTTCTGAATCTACTGTCCTTGCAATATTAACTTATTTGCCATTTGTTGGTCGCGTTTCCTTCCCAGTTGACGGATGGTAAATTCAGATCTCCCGCTACAATCACATTTCTTTCCATGTCGTTTCACACATAGCTGATTATCTTATCAAATAATTATGAATCCGTGTCAGCGTTACCCTTTCCCGTTCTGTACACTCCAGAGACATCAAGTTGCCTATTATCTTTAGAAATGAGCCTTACACCCAGAATTTCATGTTTTTCATCCTTAACTTTTTCGTAGCTTACAAATTCTTCTTTCACCAGAATGAACACTCTCCCTCCCACCATTCCTATCCTATCTCTACGATACACACTCCAGTTCCGTGAGAAAATATCTGTATCCATTATATCATTTCTCAGCCATGATTCAACTCCTATTACAATATCTGGTAAGTATATATCTATTAAATTACTTAATTCTATTCCTGTCTTTACAATACTTCTACAGTTCAACACTAACATTTTTATGTTTTGCCTACTTGACTTCCAGATCTCTGTACCCTCATCGCCGCTCCCTGGACAACCCCGTTTCTCTGAATGTACCTGCCTATAACCCTTCTAAACAAGTTTCCTAACTTACTCCACGCGCTAAGTACTGCGCAGTAAGGTACAAATGAGTGACTTCAACTAACGTGCCGTGTATGTGATTCACAACCATTTATACATGAAACACTGTGACTTGTGATGTGATTAACTGAGTTCTAATACATTTCTCAGTCATTTTAAACTTCAAGATTGAAGCGTGCGTTGCCGCCATCTTGCGCGGACGAATACAGTCTTGCCAACCCACGCGCACTTTTTCTTGAGCCCGGAGCTCTATAGTGCTGAATCGGTAGACCTCGGTTATCTTCGACATCCATATCGGCAACCTTTGAAACACAAACTTTGCAAACTAGTACTGTTGTTGTTTACACAGCAAAGCCAAACTATATAATGCATGGTAGTAACAAGATTCGCATTGAGAAATGTTATATAATGTTAAATAATATATGTGTGACACAATTGTTGACGTACGATCAGTGGCGGTTCGTGACATTTTACTCTGGCAGGGCTATGCCGTCATCTCGCCCCCCCCCCCTTCCAACGGCCCAGTTTTCACTGTCCAGCACCACGATAATTGTAGATGAAATATAATAATAATAATAATAATAATAATAATAATAATAATAATAATAATAATAATAATAATAATAATAATAATAATAATAATAATAATCCGATGACACTGCCTAAATACTGTATGTATCTTCTTCCGAGGCAGAACGATCACGTAGCGAAAATCAGATTTCTGTACATAAAAACCGTACTTACACATCGTGCCTTGAAGTTCCACCTTCTGGTGGCATTTCTTGGGATGCGCCTTTTTACCACTTCGTCCAAAACAGCAGTTCGTTTCGCAGATTTTGAGAAAATTATGAAAACCCTTCTAAATTACTAAAAAAAGATCCTGACCTGCTTATTCTGAGTAGCGCATCGCTCAACAATTAAATTTAATTGATGCGCGTAGCAGTGCACAAAATGAGCGTTTTTGTAAACGACCTTGACTCTTGCTTGAACGCCAGTCTGCCTTCCACTCATTACTGAATGGCCGTCGTACGTCTGCGCAATGACTTTGTCCGGAGTTTGGTCCAGCTTAAGTTTTTCCAACTCCTGGAATACTGCAGAATACTTCTGCTGAGTGATTATCAGGCAACACAAAACTTATGAATTTTTCATTTATTTTGCTACCCAGCTCGTACCGTACAACAAAAACGAGTTAAGATAAGGTGGAACAATCGGTGGTTTCATCAACTTGAATTGCCACAAAATTTGTCTGAGAGATTTCTTCCGAAATCATTTGATGGCACACGGCATAGATTGAATTCAGAAGCTCGTTCTGTATGGTATTAGATAACCCAACAAATACTCTGTTATTTGCTCTTTCGATATGTTCTTTCAGTGTGCTATCTAGCTCTGACATTAAATTGACTAAACCTCGAAAAATGCCTGGTTTATCAGACAGACGTGGTCCCTGAGCGCTAGTTCAAACTTCCCATAGAACTTAATAGCATCAATTAATTTACTAAGAATGTATCGATTCTTCGAAACCTGTTCATTTGATTGTTTAATTTTTAAGTCTGTATGCGCTGTCTAATTCGCATCGAATATCTACTCTACCAAGCATAGCAAATTCAATACCAGCGTTTATGTTTCTCGCTCATTTTATGCTTTTTCACTTTTTCACCTAGGTGTTTTGTCTGATACCCCGAATGATGTCCATGGAGCGTCAACGACATTCATTGCTAAACAAGAGTAACAGAAGAACGCATTCTTTATCTCACATCCGCACAGCCAGTCAGCCTGCTTATAAAGTGACGGACTGAATTTCCTAGTATATGCATTTTTGTTCTTGTGCAATATTTAAATTCGGCCGAGGAGACCCAAATTTCTTCAATTCTATCCTATGTTCAAAACTTAAATTCCCGTCACTACTTAAAATACTATTTTCAGAATTCATCTTCCTTGTCTTCCTAAATTAAGACTGTAACATTTAGTTTTCAAATGGGCAGGTAAGTACTAAACACACGAATGAAGATATTAAAACGACACTTAAAACTGAAGGTAGAATTTACAATGTTATTTAAACTATTATGGTTCCGTAGTTTTATCTACTGGACACTTGTACAGCAACACTACACTACAATGGCATTTAAACACACACACACAGCTACTGCAATCACGGCTACTCCTGTTTCACTGATCACAAACGACAATGACATTCACGAGAACAAATAAACAATGCACGCCAGAATTCCTTTCGGCTTCCTCAAATCTCAAAGAAATGTGACCAACGTACAAATAGTGCCGTCACCTTATGATTAGATTTTAATTAGCTTATTTTTAGAACTGAATTGTTTAAATAGTCAGTCTAATGGAATCCATTGTTTTGTAAACAGTTTTGGAATTAACCTCTTACAACAGTTAACGTAAGACGTGTGGGAAAAGGCCTAGGTACATTGTAAAGTGGTTGGCGACATTGCTACGGGCTCTGCCGGACAGACCATATAACCTTCAAGTATTAAATGCTCTAAGCATACACCCCGCCTGCACTCTTCCTTCCCCTGACAAGCCCAAATCGTCTTCCAAGGCTCCTCCCGCACCCCTCACTCTTGTTAAACTCTAGGAGCTTACTGGGGGCTCTCCTGCCAGCACCCGACCGCCTAATGTCTAAAGAGAAAACATTTTGCTGGACCAAAGAGAAAACATCGTGCTTGCTGAACGGATGCCACGGTCAGACAGCCTTTGCCTTGTCTTTGAAAATAAAAAAAGTGAAACGTTTACAGCCAAAACAATAAAGATAACATTGAATAACTGAATAACACAGTACCATAAGTTAGACTTTGCTACATTGTCCATCTCTTTATATAACCAGCTACGGAGTGAAATTGTTACGTGTTTTAGTAAAGGCGGCGGGGCGGCGCCCGATAGCCCTTCATTCACGAACCGCCACTGCGTACGATAATAAATGTTTAGAAAATTCATATCGATCGATCATATTATCGATTCAATTCAAATTTCATTTCCAGGGGTATATGTACCACTGCGGTTTAAGTGAAGGTCCTCTGGGCGCAGAACCCTTCTCGTACCAACCAATTAGGATCTAGAGATCTCACTCCCAGTTTCCCACATACCCACTCCATAGTCTCATTCTGATGGTAAATGGTTTGTTTACCAAATTTTTTGATGATTTCTGTTAAACACAGTACCATATTGTCACTAGAGTATTTCCATAATTCAGCAATGATATTGTCTTCACGAAATGCTTGTTGTTTTTAAGTTCTTTTATTTCTTCTATTGTTGGTGGCTTTGAGTTTCATTTCATTTTCTCGCGTTATATCTTATAGCCTTATCCTAAGTAGCGTATGTTATGTATTATATGAGTTATGCCGTGTTGCTACAAAGAATAATTGATTCTTGACTTATTGTCGAGTATTTCGTACTATATGCACATTTCCGTTCGTCTTGTGTGTCGTGGGCTTCGAGCATTCAAATTTAGATTCTTTTGCTGGAAGGTCGTGAATCACTGTTTGTATACGTCTGGGAACTATTTGGCACCAACGTCTGACTTCCGTTTAACTGTCAAGTCGAAACTCATACAAACGGAACTGTTGGTGAGCCTAACGGCGGTATGTTCGGTTTCAGTATGTGGTGGCGATTATTTCTATGACTTAAAATTAATATAGATTAGAAATCAAATATTTCTGAAGAAGAGTATTTATTTATAGTTATATCTTATGAGTTTAGTAAAATAATTGTATTGGTTAGAAGAATATCTCGTTAGTTGTGTATTACATGAGACGCGATTCCTGTCTAATTTGAAGACCAACTACTTTATTAAGATGGGGAAGAAAGGACAAGCTAAGACAGTTTCAAGCGAACCTTTGCCCACACAGAAGGATTTGGAAGTACGATCATTATCGATCTCGAATACTGACGGGCCCATCCTTGGTTCGTACTCTTTGATGGAAACTTTGGTGATGGTGCAGGTTAATAAGATTTTCTTCTGGCACCAGAAGTTAGGAAACTGGGTTTTTGCCGGTGAAGTTAAGCGAGAACCTTTTGAGACTGCCACAATGCTTGGTAACAGTGCAGGTGGTGTTACGGATCGTGAACAATCTGGTGTGCTTTATGTTGAACTGTGGATGTGTCGAAATGGCTCTGTCAGTATCCTAAAGGCATCTTGTTACTATTATAGTGCTAAAGAAAACGTTCTTAAGCATACCTATGTTGATTTGGAGAGTGTTCTAGGGTGAGTACGATTTTGTTTCTTTTTATGATGGCTTCATTCCCGAAAAGCTGGAAGGGAAATATGATGTGGGCTTACGGGTGACAATCACTGTAATGCAACAAGGAAAGATGGAGTGTATTTAATTCTCTTCTACTGGGAAGGGGAACACATTGAGAAATTCTTAAAGGACCGGTACTATAGCTACTCATTATTTCCTACATATTAATGAATACTCATTTGTAAAATTGTAGACCTTGATGTTTGGATTAGGACAGCAACAACATGGCTCAGACCTTGGCAGCACATATGTCTGGTCATTAGTGAAACCACAGACACAGAACATACTTTTTCCCTGTGTTCGTAGTCCTTTACCAGCTGTGTTCATATTTCCTTTGCCTGCTGATATCTGGTTTTCCATATCAACGAGTGGTGCTGCCCGCCCTCCTGATGAGACTCAAAACCAAAGGCGAGCTCATTGGGACTGAGGAGAAATGGAGACCTGGGATTGATGAGGCCAGCTACATGAATATAACAGTGTATGAAGATGTGTCCTTCATTGGGGTAATCGCACAGATGGGATTGTATGGTCATGGTTTATAGTACAAATATGAAGGGCGTGTAAGTCTCTGGTAAGATCCCAATTAGAGTATGGTTCCAGTGTATGGAACCCTCACCACAATTGATTTGACCGGGCAAGTTAGCCGTGGAGTTAGGGGCACGCAGCTGTGAGCTTCCATCCAGGAAATAGTGGGTTGAAACTCTACTGTCAGCAGCACTGAATATAATTTTCCATGGTTTCCTATTTTCACACCAGGCAAATGCTGGGGCTGTACCTTAAATAAGGCCACGTCCGCTTCCTTCGCACTCCCAGGTGTCTTCTATGCCATTATTGCTATAAGACCTATCTGTGTTGGTCCGATGAGAACTGGAAAGGAAAGCAGCTCGGGTTTGTTTGTTTTTTTTCCCCTGGGTTATTTCCGATAAACTAATATTGTTGCAAACTTTGGGCTGGGAAGGAGAGTGGTGGTGCCAGTTCTATGTGTGCTGTTTCAGTCCCCGTGCCAGAACAAGATGTGATTAAAATACCAAACCTGGGATCCTCTGAACCGAAGGCCTCGCTGCTGACCATTCAGCCAAGGAGTCAATTTACCAAAGTAGATGTTTGATAAATTTCCATCTTCTTTGATATCGTTTAAGAAAAGTTCAGCTGCTCCCTGTCCCTGTGGCGTGTCTCAGACGATGTCAGCACCTTTTCTTTCACATTGAGATGAAAAAATGAAGTCTTGTTTTTCATATTATACGTATTGAACCCGTAGTGAGGTGCACTTAATTCTGTAACTCTAGCAGTTGTTTTGCCGCCTGCCGGCTACATCATGTACGTGGTTAATAGAGCTTTCTAAGTCATAAACAGGATTGAAGAAATGAAGTACAAACTGTTTCAAACCATGTCACGACTTCTTAGGATTGTTATTGCTGCCTCCTGTGTGTGTAGTAAACTAGAACATGTTGATGATTAAACACTTGTGTGGTAAATTTGTCCAGGTTTCCTAAAACAAAAGTTCCATCGGCATCATTCCCAGCGTTAGCTTCCTCATCAGAAAATATGTTCTCAGCGTCCGCATTATGATCACATTCTTCTGTGCCTCATATCCACTAATTTCATCTTTAACGAGGATCTCTCATTACAACGTATAACTCTGATTTGGAAGGCGCGCCACGGTCTAATCAGTGATCTGCGGTCGCAGATTCACTATCAATTGTTTACCTCATATTTATAATTGTTTACCGAGCTTTTTCTTAAATATTTTCAACAAACTTGTAAATTTATTGAACATTTCCCTTGATCCAATCCCTTACTCCTCATCCTATAAAATATTATTTCCTCCAATCTGTCCAACTTTATCTTCATCTTCTTTCCTCCTTTTAAAAGCTCCACTCAAGCTTATTCTTCTACTTAAGTTATTCCATGGCAACTCGCCACTGACACCTCGAAACATTATATAGATGTTGATTCCCAGACGGAACCTGAAATACTTGTCCCGAATGAGTAAATTTATAATACCATTATAATTGGTCTGTTGTTGGACATTATAAATTTTACAGCTAACTCCACGGTATGCACTAGCCATGCGTCTTGGTGGCTGTGCTATTTACCAACTGATGAGCCCAACTTAGCACACTGGGGCGAAACGCTGGCAACCAGGAATGAGTTAGCTGGTAAATTTATAATGTCCAATAACGGACCAGTTATGTTGGTACCTCGAAACATGCCACATATGATATAGATGTTGATTCCCATAGGGAATCTGAAATATTTGTCCTGAATGAGTAAATTTATAATACCAATATAAATGGTCCGTTATTGGACATTATAAATTTTCCAGCTAACTCATTCTTGGTTGCCAGCGTTTCGCCCTCGTGTGCTAGGGTGGGCTCATCAGTTGGTACCTAGCACACCTATCAATACGCTGGCTAGTGCATACCGTGGAGGCCACTGCGTAGGCTAACTGGAGCCACCGGCAGTGCCAATGCACTAAGAGACTTTGTCTCATAACTAAAAAATTGATGCCTGCTTGGCCATCAGATGATATAGATGTTGATTCCCATAGGGAATCTGAAATATTTGTCCTGAATGAGTAAATTTATAATACCAATATAAATGGTCCGTTATTGGACATTATAAATTTTCCAGCTAACTCATTCTTGGTTGCCAGCGTTTCGCCCTCGTGTGCTAGGGTGGGCTCATCAGTTGGTACCTAGCACACCTACCAATACGCTGGCTAGTGCATACCGTGGAGGCCACTGCGTAGGCTAACTGGAGCCACCGGCAGTGCCAATGCACTAAGAGACTTTGTCTCATAACTAAAAAATTGATGCCTGCTTGGCCATCAGATGATATAGATGTTGATTCCCATAGGGAATCTGAAATATTTGTCCTGAATGAGTAAATTTATAATACCAATATAAATGGTCCGTTATTGGACATTATAAATTTTCCAGCTAACTCATTCTTGGTTGCCAGCGTTTCGCCTTCGTGTGCTAGGGTGGGCTCATCAGTTGGTACCTAGCACACCTACCAATACGCTGGCTAGTGCATACCGTGGAGGCCACTGCGTAGGCTAACTGGAGCCACCGGCAGTGCCAATGCATTAAGAGACTTTGTCTCATAACTAAAAAATTGATGCCTGCTTGGCCATCAGATGATATATATGTTGATTCCCATAGGGAATCTGAAATATTTGTCCTGAATGAGTAAATTTATAATACCAATATAAATGGTCCGTTATTGGACATTATAAATTTTCCAGCTAACTCATTCTTGGTTGCCAGCGTTTCGCCCTCGTGTGCTAGGGTGGGCTCATCAGTTGGTACCTAGCACACCTACCAATACGCTGGCTAGTGCATACCGTGGAGGCCACTGCGTAGGCTAACTGGAGCCACCGGCAGTGCCAATGCACTAAGAGACTTTGTCTCATAACTAAAAAATTGATGCCTGCTTGGCCATCAGATGATATAGATGTTGATTCCCATAGGGAATCTGAAATATTTGTCCTGAATGAGTAAATTTATAATACCAATATAAATGGTCCGTTATTGGACATTATAAATTTTCCAGCTAACTCATTCTTGGTTGCCAGCGTTTCGCCCTCGTGTGCTAGGGTGGGCTCATCAGTTGGTACCTAGCACACCTACCAATACGCTGGCTAGTGCATACCGTGGAGGCCACTGCGTAGGCTAACTGGAGCCACCGGCAGTGCCAATGCACTAAGAGACTTTGTCTCATAACTAAAAAATTGATGCCTGTTTGGCCATCAGATGATATAGATGTTGATTCCCATAGGGAATCTGAAATATTTGTCCTGAATGAGTAAATTTATAATACCAATATAAATGGTCCGTTAGCCTACGCAGTGGCCTCCACGGTATGCACTAGCCAGCGTATTGGTAGGTGTGCTAGGTACCAACTGATGAGCCCACCCTAGCACACGAGGGCGAAACGCTGGCAACCAAGAATGAGTTAGCTGGAAAATTTATAATGTCCAATAACGGACCATTTATATTGGTATTATAAATTTACTCATTCAGGACAAATATTTCAGATTCCCTATGGGAATCAACATATATATCATCTGATGGCCAAGCAGGCATCAATTTTTTAGTTATGAGACAAAGTCTCTTAGTGCATTGGCACTGCCGGTGGCTCCAGTTAGCCTACGCAGTGGCCTCCACGGTATGCACTAGCCAGCGTATTGGTAGGTGTGCTAGGTACCAACTGATGAGCCCACCCTAGCACACGAGGGCGAAACGCTGGCAACCAAGAATGAGTTAGCTGGAAAATTTATAATGTCCAATAACGGACCATTTATATTGGTATTATAAATTTACTCATTCAGGACAAATATTTCAGATTCCCTATGGGAATCAACATCTATATCATCTGATGGCCAAGCAGGCATCAATTTTTTAGTTATGAGACAAAGTCTCTTAGTGCATTGGCACTGCCGGTGGCTCCAGTTAGCCTACGCAGTGGCCTCCACGGTATGCACTAGCCAGCGTATTGGTAGGTGTGCTAGGTACCAACTGATGAGCCCACCCTAGCACACGAGGGCGAAACGCTGGCAACCAAGAATGAGTTAGCTGGAAAATTTATAATGTCCAATAACGGACCGTTTATATTGGTATTATAAATTTACTCATTCAGGACAAATATTTCAGATTCCCTATGGGAATCAACATCTATATCATCTGATTGCCAAGCAGGCATCAATTTTTTAGTTATGAGACAAAGTCTCATAGTGCATTGGCACTGCCGGTGGCTCCAGTTAGCCTACGCAGTGGCCTCCACGGTATGCACTAGCCAGCGTATTGGTAGGTGTGCTAGGTACCAACTGATGAGCCCACCCTAGCACACGAGGGCGAAACGCTGGCAACCAAGAATGAGTTAGCTGGAAAATTTATAATGTCCAATAACGGACCATTTATATTGATATTACATGCCACATAGTCGACCATCTCGTCTCCTTATTCTAAGTCTTCCCAGCTCGATCCCTATGTATAAACGACCGACGCTGTGTTTATCAACACATCACTCAAGAACAAAGCAACAAATATAAATAATATCGACCATAATTTATAGTTTAACAGAGGAACAGAACTTTAACCAGTGTTAATCACTGGGTGAAGGAAAAAGAACGGTGAAGAGAGTGAATGGAGTCCTATTAGAAAGCTTGAATGAAATTCAAAATAATGGTCATTTTAAACATTAATGTTACTTGTAATATTAAATCTGATCAACTAGCAATACTTGTCACATACTTAGCTCAATCAGTCCTTCATACTTACCAAAGACCGGGCGAGTTGGCCGAGAGTCGCGCAGCTGTGAGTTTGCATCCGGGAGATAGTGGGTTCGAATCGCACTGTCCGCAGACCTGAAGATGGTTTTCCATGGTTTCCCATTTTCACACCAGGCAAGTGTTGGGGCTGTACCTTAATTAAGGCCACGGCCGCTTCCTTCCTGCTCTTAGACCTTCCCTATCCCATCGTCGCCATAAGACGTATCTATCTCGGTGTGATGTAAAGCAAATAGCATACTTACCAAAGGACCCCCTCCAATTTCTATCAGACACATCCTAGCGGTCTTCTTACTAGATGGAGACAAGAAGCTGACATCAATAACCGTCTCTGCACTTAATGATGTAAAAAAACCAAGAAACAGATTATTCAGTTCTTAATAATATTATTAATCAGTTTTAATTGAATTCTGTATATTTAGACACGAGCTATTAATATATTTTATACTTAGGTCGCAGTAAGATCAAGCAGTTGAAGTGATCTTAAACAGTTAACGAACTTCAAAGGTATTTTTAAACAAAAACAAAAAAAAAAAGCATTGCTGGTACCAATGGGATTAAACATTTTGAATAGAAATATTGGGTGATATCAATAAAATGGAGGAATTGCTTTTTACTCCCAATTCTGAAGAGATTATATCCATATCAATAAAGTGCAAGCACTATTCTCACAACATTTAGGGGTGAGCAATATGCTCTGTTTTCATATATGAACATTTACCTTGGATTATGGAGTTATCTCTGATAGCTGAGTGTTGGATGGTTTTATATTGTATGAAATTGTACAAACTTTGCAGAGATCTTTACCTAATTGAGCAGGAAAATTTCAGGTGGCTAGTGGAACACTTTCTAGGACAAGATTCCAATGAAACTAAGAGGATGAGCATTATGTAATGAAGGAAAGATTGTATGTGGTCCTGGATTTCCATCCAGTGTGGCTGAAGATTTCGCAGTGAATCGAAGTACAGTATCTCTTCAATTATCTTGGAATAGATGCAATAATAAGAAAAGTGCATACCGGTATTTGGATCACTCTCCATGAACTTGAGGCTACAAAAGCTGAAAGGCTGCTGCGATCAGTGATGTTGGAGGTGAAATTTCATAATTAATCTGTATTGTCAGCCTCAGCAAGATAGAAGGTCTTAACTCCACCTTTAAAACTGTTATTCCTCTCTATTTTATTTTTAAAAGGGGCATGTTTAGTGTCTTCCTTGCGAGACATCTTCAGCCTAAAAATATTCTTGATAACACTAAAAAGAATGACCCATCCTTAAAATGTTTAAAAGTCAAGATGATTCACAGTTATAAAAACAGTTCATGTCGTTAAAAATTGTCATAGGAACAAATTACTGAATGATAACAGTTCCATCGAGTTTAAAATGAAAAATCAGTGTGATGACAGTATTCTAAAAGCGGAAATAAATCTTGAATAAAGTTAACATCATCTCAAGTTTATTGAAACTTGAGTAACGTATGTGTCTGGTTAAACAGGGCTTGTTTTCCTAGGTGGAATTTCTCAGTATACTGGTTATGTAGCTGGACAAATCCTGTGGTCCATATATTGTTGGTAGCCTATGTGAAAAATTTTCTCCACCCTGTTTTTCTTTCCCTCTCTTGTCCGGCCAGCTCGTGTGTGCTCCTGTGTTCCTATGACAATTTTTAACAACTTACAAAATTGTACAAAACTATTTTAATCCTCCTAGTCAATCCTATATATTTTACGTCCAATTAAGACAAAACTTCACACATAAAGACATGTTTTGACCCGGCATTGGGTCATCGCCAGTATGACGTATAAATAAAGGAACACACAAAATGAAATGTTGAAACAGTCTGAGAACTGGACTCCGTAGTCAGAGAACCAGGGGTCACATAACGCTGCTTCAACTTCAGTAATGCTTATGTGTAGGCTATCAGCCCATGTCGGAACACAACGTTTACCACGAATATCTCCAGCTAGACTGTTTTAACTATCAACATTTTGCAGTTTTTAACTTCCATCATGCTTTTTAGAAAACTTTTTTAACATTTCATTTTGTGTGTTCCTTTATTTATACGTCTTACTGGCGATGACCCAATGCCGGATCAAAACATGTCTATTTGTGTGAAGTTTCGTCTTAATTGAACGTAATGTATATAGTATTGACTAAGAGGATTAAAATAGTTTTGTACAATTTTGTAAGAAGTTCAACCGTCAATACGGATTTAACATGAGATTCATAGTCTGTAATTTTTAACAACATTAACTGTGTTTATGTCATCTTGACTCTTAAACATTGTTTTTAGTGTTATGTGTTTGCTATTATAATATTTTAGGCTGAAGATGTCTCACAAGGAAGAGACGAAGGAATAACATTGTACAGTTTTGTAAATGTGGAGTTAGTTAAGGAGTTCACTGCGTTAATGTAATTCTAAAGAAGTACCATATTTACGAGTGTTTATGTTGCTGGCCTCGATCGGTACACATTCGTACATATGGACAAATTCAGATGTTTGCAGGGTAATGTGCTGTTGGATGGTCCCTTGTCCCATGACACCGTAAACCAAAAAGAGATTTTACAGTAAGTTCTAAAGTTATTTCGTCATGATCATCATATTCTAAAGGCTGCAGCCACAGTTGTCTATCTTGAGCCAGTCTTTTCAACTCAGTGTAGGTCTTGCACTTCATCCTCAGAAGCAGGTTCTTGTAGTAAGACACTCTGGGTCGTCCTCTTCCTCTTTTTCCAGCAATTTTTCCTTCAGTGATATTACAAAGGAACTACTCATGCCGCAGAATGTGACCAATAAATTTTATTTTCCATTTTTCAGTTTCGGTTATCAGACTCCGTTCTTCTCTTATCTCTCTGAGGACTTCGGTATTGCTCTTCATTTCCGTCCAACTTATCCTCTGCATTCTTCTCCAGATCCACATTCCAACTGCCTCTAGTTTTTTCTTTTCTTGCATTTGTAAACACACACAAAAAAAAAAGAAATGAAGTATTACTGGTACCACCTATGAAATAAATAAAATGTCTATTGAAAAATGACTTGGCATTAACTGTTCACAGGAGATGATATTCAACTCAGAGGAAGTAAAAATTTACTGTGAACTGTGCAGCTCCTTGTATCTTCACCACTTTTACAGATAGATTTGAAGTTCACTGTCTTGAACACCTTAGTATGCCTGCACCTAATATATCTATATAAATATAAAATACGAGTTTTGTCTGTACATTGCTCAGAATTTGAAAAGAATGGTATTTCTGTATCGGCCATGTCCACAGTAACAAGGAAATGCTCTTTTTACTTTTCTGTCTGTCTGTATGTATGTACACGCATCACTAGAAAACGGCTAAAGAGAATTTAATAAAAATTAGTTTGCAAAGTTGGCGAATAAGTCTCTACAATCTAGACTATAAATAATTTTATTCATGCTGAGTCAAATGGTAGTTTAGGGGAAGGCCTAAAATTTAATTCTAAAATATTTACGTCATTAGTGATCCTATCTCATTGAAAACTGGTATACAAAGTTGGAGAATGAGAAACTACAATCTAGGCTATAAATCATTTTATTCACACTGAATGAAATGGTAATTTAGGGGAAGGCCTAAAATTTAATTGTCAAATATTTATATTATTAATGGTCGTATCGATAAATACTACATAACCAAAGTTATATAGAATAAAATTTCCAATCATTTATGTTTTATTCAGTCTTACCGTACCGACTATGATAAGAGTGGTATTTCAGAGTCAGGTGAAAACTAAATGTGAAGGCCTAGAGTATCGAAAGCTCATAACATTTATGAACAATAACATTACATTGACCATTGTTTGTTGTGATGTTATTTGTCTCATACTGCCTCTCAACTCCAATAGATGGTATAATAGCCTGACTGAATATTGGCGGGAAATAGCTGGGGAGTTAGAAAATTTTCTTCTTTAGAATGCCATTCCTCTGGTTCATACATTTTCTGATACAGCTGGTATGTAACACATGGGTTCTTCATAGTATTCCAGTTATTCGATCCCTACTCTGACGCGCTGTTTTGAATGAGCAGTGTGCATACTTAAGGCAGAGGCTGACTTAGTAGTATTAGTAGTAGTAGTAGTATGGCCTGTTCTAGAATAACAATTTAGGCCTATTCCAAATTATAGCACCACAATTCACTAAATAACTCAAAATTCAACCCTAAAAAGAACCGTTTCTTAAGAAAAACTTCTTCCTCTTCACTTTTATTAAATTCTACATTCATTTTTTTCCAAATTATCAGTGAAGAGGGGGTTTCTCCTCTGGCTTGGAGGAAAAATTTGTCTCCAAGGCAGATAGATTTTTCCGCTGCCAGTGTAGTGAATTGATATTTTCCGACTCATCGGGTACTGCTAGGAAACAGATTAGTAAAAGTGCATAGTTTTTGCCCTGGGAGTCACCACTATTCGACCCTCTCCCCGCCAAAAAAAGACGAAGAGTGTTCACAAATCACGGCTGTCTGCGGCTTGGTCATTCCAGCTCTGGAACTTTGGACTGTTAGATTGGCAGTGTAGTCCTGTTAGTTAAAAGTGAGAAAATATGTGGTGTTTCATTTGATCGAGTATTTCATATGAAAGCATTGCTTTTAATCGCGCCATTCCTACTGACGTCATTGTAATGTATGTATGTATGTTCGTTTCAGTTGGGAAAACCACTAAGACAGTTTTTCTGAAGATGTAAAAAGGCAGGTGGAGAGTGAGAGTCTACCATTCTAATGAAAAATCTCCAACCTGATTGTGATTGACGGTATGCAAGCGGTTCTACCATTACAGTGAAAATTCCCTAACTCAGTCTTCATAATGAGAAAATATGTTTGGTGACTTCCCCGTTGCGTTTCTAGGGTAATGCATTAAGAGCTATGCAATTTAATACAATCTCGCTCACAACGTGTACGCTAGAATTCCGTAGCAAAGCACGGGTACATCAGCTAGTTCTTATATAAAGTAGTATAAAATTTATTTTTCTTCCACCTATTCCACCTATTCCACCTATTCAATACAATCTTTCCTAAGAAAATCCCACAAAGATTCATTAAAGATTTGGACGTAACGATGAGAGGGACACTAAAAGAACTGCTACAACTGCCTGCTGAGGTCGCTAATGATATGATGTATATGGACACAAAATTTAAAGGCTTGTGTCTATTTTGTTCAGCCTGGAAAGTCCTAATGCAACATATCAATACATGCAAGATTTTTCAGCTTGCAGATAATCACACCATTAATACAACTAGGAATTTTCCTCAAGAAACTTCTGACAACATTGGGAATTACAGATTGTGAACGAACTTGATTAGGTTGACACCAGAGCGTTTGAGAACTGGAGTAATAAGCCTCATAAAAGCAACATACTCCAGCTAACAAATGGATTAGGACAATTGCCTCTGTCGATGTTGTCACAGAGAGATAGAAACTCTTGCGCATGTCCTGGGATCCTCTTGACATGTTCATATCATCAGATCCCTGCTTGCTTGAGGCTATGGGGAGGTGGATGGTCTCTCAACTGATGGAAGCAGCAGGCGAATAAATGTTGTTGCCATTGACCCTTACACATCAATAGGCTACAAACTGGAGCAAGAAGTTTGGGAAGGTGAAGGCGAATATATCAGAGAAGGAGCACGGCGAATGGGAATGTCTGAATGCCAGTCCCTGTCAGTGGGCTCTGCACAATGATCAGCTTCTGCCTACATCATTGCTCGTTTCCCTCTTCAACGATCTAACCAGCTTTCAGGCTAAATACTCAACAGACATTAAGATATCATGTAGATTTATTAAAGGTGGATTTTAACAATATAATTTCTTATTTAATCTAATACTTATCCTTCTTAAGAAAAATGTTCTTATTTAACAAAATCGTCATTATATTTTAATTGTAAGCCGTGACGCTGTCCGAGCCTTGGAAGGAGCATGACAACCGGTCTCCTAACTGCAAGAGACACGCCACAGTTGCCATCACGAGAGCATTAGATCCATGAGCAGCATGGGTTCAGTAGTGTGAGAGTGTCGACAGCATTCATCAAAGATGTTAGCTCCATTATGGTTGGTTTAGTGTCTCCTTGTATTCTGTTCTCTTTAGATCCACTTAACGTTTTCGTTGGTTTTGATTGATTTACATTAGATCCAACTTTAATTTTGTACGTCTTTTGAAGCAATTAACTTTTTGCTCTGACTCGGTAAATGTGATTTTGCTGAGACTATGGGATGTTGTTTCAAAAACTGATTCAGCCTTATGTTCTTCTTCCGAAATGGTCATTGAAACTGTCTACTGCATACCTCAGAAAACTCATATTTACAAATTTTTTATTGATCTGAAACTGAGGAGACTCTTTTGTGCTCTGAAGAGTTTCTCCTAAAATTTTGCTCAGTTTTATTGATATCCATTAGCTTGGAGGCCTTTTCAGTTCCCTATCTGTTTTGAAACTTTAAATGACACTTGAGACCAAAGATTCACTGAAAAGTGATTTCACCAGCAGTGGTTGTAGAGAACTAGATCTATATTTTAAGTGTGCGAATTCAAGTTCCAGTTTCTCCTCATCTTCGCTTAGTTGTAGCACTTCAATGCTACTGACTTGTATCAAGCATGAAAGCACGAGTTAGCAGTTTCCAGCTGCTTGTCTTCTCCCTCTCCTCTCCTCTTCTCTTCCTACTGGGCGAGTTGGCCCTGTGGTTAGCTGTGAGCATGCATCTGGGAGATAGTGGGTTCAAACCCCACTGTCGGCAGCCCTCAAGATGCTTTTCCGTGGTTTCCCATTTTCACACCAGGCAAATGCTGGGGCTGTACCTTAATTAAGGCCACGGCCGCTTCCTTCCCATTCCTAGACCTTCCCTGTCCCATCGTCGCCATAACACCTATCTGTGTCGGTGCGACGTAAAGCAATTAGCAGAGGTTTTCTCTTCATCTCGGTTGTTATCTCCATTTTGTGCATCCTCCTGGGTATCTTTTCCTCTGTCGTTCTCTCCATCTAAGGAGGGGAAACTTCCAAGTGTAACAGCCCTATTTCCCACAAATTTTGTTGAGCGAACACGTTTTGGTTTCCCTGTGCCTTTTGGATGGTATCAATTTCAGCTGATGCCGTGGCTACTTCATACTTTTGTTGCCCGTGTTCAAGTCCTGATGATATTTTTTGTTTCTTATCTACGTATCTCAATTGAAACATGAATGTTTCTTATCAAGTTAGTGGATACAAGGGCATTATGTTGATTGTAAAATTATGACTGGGATCCACAATATGTGGTAATTTTCAGGGATTACAATGTTTTATTAGTTCATTCTTGTATTTACACTTCAGGGAGATGATACCAATCGTAGAAATCTTGTACACCATGACCATGCAGGTTTGCCACAGTTACAATGTCACTTGGGAAAGAAATGTTGTTAACATTACTGAAGGTTTCATATATTGGCAATATGTTTGCAACAGATCATGCATAACGGATGATTTTTCCAAAAATTGGCACTTGCAGTTGATTATGAATCAATGCATGGATTTTTATTGTATTGTCATATCCCTTTGCTGTGCAATGAGTGTAGAGCAATTGATTCATTCACCAGACAGAACATTTAATAGACAACGATATTTCAAAATACAAATCGTCAATGGATCACAGTAAATAAATCAAACAAGTAAATAAATCAAACCAGGCGCAAAAGTTTGAGGTTGCAGCGAAAGCCACCACATCGGTTGATCTTCCTACTTGCTAAGAGACACATAAAGCACGTCGGAAACTTTGCCCATCATTTTCTTGGAAATGGTTGAATGATAATGAGAGTGATAATACATACAGATGGTGGAGTGAATGAAGTGCTTCAAAATGCATTGGCAATACCCAACTTTTGTCAAGCAAGATATATTCCCTGTGAGGCAGAGAACTTCAATCGACGTGATGAACAACTTACGACACACCAAATTTTCGAATCAGCTACAGCCCTTGTAGCAGTGAGAAACGGTGAGGAAGAGGAGGAGACAAACAAGATTCAAACCCACGAACAGGCCCACAGTGCATTTGTTACAAAAAGGCCATTATATTTAACTCTTCCATTCTTCTTGAACTACTGCATTCAGCAAGAATAGGAAACAAGTTTCTTTGTTTGATCTGTTGAAGAAAGTACTGTATAGGGTTTTATGATGGAGCGTATATCCAGTGTTCTGAAATAGTGTCAGCATGATATACTGCATAGACCTCTGGAGAAAACATTACAAGCATACCGCCTGTATTCGGTTGAAAATAATTAATAGTTACAATTCTTGTTTTATTTTCCACCTAATTCAATACACAAAAATGTTTGTCTCTAGAAGGACATTTTATTGCAATACAAACATTAACATGGACATGTTTCGCTCGTTATATTGAGCATCTTCAGCCTCAAGGTAGAGTCTCAGTACTGCAACAGACACAGCTAGGCATTAAAGCGTGAAAAAAAGGGATACATTCATTCATGAATGTTACAGTACACCAACAACTAAGCATCATTTATTTAGTGTCTCTTTTAACCACGCTTCAATAACAAACACAACAGCGTAAAAATAGGCCGACTCAAATCAGATGAAGATTGGTGAAAACTATTAATATGACATATCCAGTAAACCTTCAATGCGTCATCTTTTAATACTGTTGTGGTTTCTCAACTAAAATGAAAATGCAACGAAGGAGAAAAACATTGCAAGTTTAATCTTCTAACATCACTGATTTCAAATATGAGATTTAATTTAGAAAAATAACTTAGCACTGAATAGTGTTAGAAAAAAGTGGGAACCTACGAGAAAGAAAAATAATAATAATAATTTTTAGCCAAATCTTAGAGTTGTTTAGAACATTACTATGACTTGGACATCGATATTTTATGATCAATGTCTAGACCATCACAGATATATTTTAATTGTTAATTCTTTTTAATTATGTGTTATTTAGTCATAATATTTTATGGATGTAAAACAATTTTTACAAAAATTAATTATTAGAAGGTTCATTGCAAAGACTCAGCCTTGAGATGATCGTTTAAAAAGGCTGAAGATGCTCGATATAACGAGCAAAACATGTCCCTGTTAATGTTGTAGAGACAATAAACAGTTTTATGTATTGTAAAATAAAACAAGAATTGTAACTATTAGTTTTAAAGATAAGGGGGTACAGTACTTGGCATAACTTAATAACACAATTCAAGATCGCGCAGGTGTTACAAACAAAACACACGGATAAAGACTTTAAGTGATCAAACACATATTGAAACTTATTAGAGAAGATTTTCAAAACCTGAACACGGCACACGCAATGTGAAAATATAACTTTAAAAAAAAAAACCACGTGGTTAGCGGAAGGCTTGCCACGAACAACACTTCATGAAAATTGACAATGAAACTGAAAGAATTTCTTATAGACAGTGACTTACCATTTTCTCCAACAGTTCAGACAATTACAGATTACGAACAGCAACACAGATTCTGCTTGACGGACACACTCAAATGCCTTCTCAGAGATAATTGGCAGCTCTCTCGGGATGCGAATATTGAACTCGAGCAAACATAATGAAAAACACAAACAAACAGGAATTAGGAATGCACATATAGAAACTACCACCTTTAAAAGAACATGACATTAATTGAATTACACTTCTCGCCATTTACAGCGATAACCACGTGGTCAAAACAACTTGAAACCAATGAAGGTAGCGAGGCAAATTTTGAAAATGATTTTACAAAAGTTAGCTGACTACGATTATTGTCAACCTCCCCTTCTTCCATAACCACGCCCTGCTACCAACATTGCGGTGGGCAGTGGTTGACATAAATGATGGTTATAAGACAGTTAACTTATAAACATATCATGCAATTCAAAACCATACGTGAGGTAAAACTTAACTTACAGGTAGTTCAAATGACAACTATGGAAAGGACGTGGAAGTGGCGGGAGCCCCATTGAGGTCCGTGAGAAAGTATGTTATGGGGAAGAAATCTCCCTCAATCTATTAATTATAACAAAAGAAAAGATACAAAATCAAATCAAATAAAACAAATGACATAGTGGATGACAATTAAGAACACACAAATCAAAGGATATTTAAATAAACTGTCATCTAATCCAGTTCTTCAGACAATAGAAGATAAACCTTTAACATAGAAGTTGATACCATGTGAATGGAGGCAACCCCCCCCCCCCCCCAAAAACCCAAGATTTTAAATATGACGTACATTATCGCTTATCAATAGAGAAAGTTACATTTACATTAATTATGAATACTAAGCGTGAAAGGAATTGCCTCCGTAAACAAGATACTATGACTGTCTGTCGAAGAACAGTCATTCAAAAAACTTGAAAATTGGTAAATGTGAAAGTCTAGGGAGAAACTCCAATACGCAAAACAAAATTTTGCATTATCACGGAAAGTTACGTTACATGAGAAAAGGCCAAAACACAAGAAATAATTAAATGAAATCAAAGACTATAGCGCTTACCGTGAGACACCAGGGACCCCGAGCACATGCGCTCGCTAAGTCAGTCAGATGGAAAAGACCCAGAACACACGTATCGCACACATAAAGCTGGCAGAGGCCAGAAATTGTCCGATCACGAAATAACCAATGGGGACACAGAATTACCCTGGACCCCCCCGTATTCACCAATTGAAAATGTTAATATTCTGGCCAATAAGGAATTTTGTCATTTTGGCTCATCACCGAGCTTTTCTAGTGACTTCTTTATGATGACACAGGAAACATCTCACAATTCCTTGCCAAAGTCACACGTGTCACTATAGTATGATTCACAAGTTACCTAGCCTATTAAAATACCAAAACCGAGCTCGATAGCTGCAGTCGCTTAAGTGCGGCCAGTATGCAGTATTCGGGAGATAGTGGGTTCAAACCCCACTGTCGGCAGCCCTGAAGATGGTTTTTCCGTGGTTTCCCCATTTTCACACCAGGCAAATGCTGGGGCTGTAACTTAATTAAGGCCAAGGATGCTTCCTTCCACTTCCCAGGCCTTTCCTGTCCCATCGTTGCCATAAGACCTATCTGTGTCGGTGCGACGTAAAGCAAAAAAAAAAAAAAAATCTTTTCAAACACAATTTTACACCTTAACAAATTTTAAACCAAACTTTTCCATGATTTGTTTTTTTACAATAAGTTCAAAATTTCTTTTAAAAAACACCATTTAACATAAAAATGAACATTTTTCATAGGTCAAAAATAATCAATGTCCATATCCTTGAATGAAAATTTTTTAATATAACAACTTAAGAAAATAAATTTCAAAACTTCTCATTTGTTCATCAAGTCCATTGCTTCTTCACATTTGTAAATTTAAAAAAAAGTACACAAGGATTTTGATTGCTTCCCCATTATCTGTCCAAACACCTGCGACAGAAGACACCACTCAAACTTATTCGTCTACTAATGTCATTCCATGCCATCTCTCTGCTGATTTACATCTTTACAGACGAAAGGACTTCACACCAAAAAGCTCTATTCAACGTCAATATACCTTTGACTTTCGCTCCTTCAAGCAAGATAAATAAGACTATAGACAGCTGAACAGCTACTTAAGAAGACTGTTTTCTTATCTTAACACACGAAATTAACATCTTTAACAGTTTAACTTTACTTTTACAGTTTAACTTTACTTTTTGTTATCCTCCAGTATTCAAGGAAACACATTTCTATTTCACTATTGCTCTACCCTCAACAGGTTTTGGGCGCATTGACTCACCGCAGGAGACTACCCTCATTTTTCCGTATTGAATGTATGTTAAAGGAGACTATTTCCACCTATTCAATACTTTTAAATACTTTTAAAGTGTTGACATGCAGCTTGATACTACGATTTTAACTAAGCACATTCTAATAATTTTATGTTAGACAAACACCTACATTGATATCCTCTTTTTATGATTTGTAAGGACAATCAGGATCCTTATTATTCACCTTACAGGTTTGAGTTTGATGCTGATGATGCCCTTAATATGGGCAAAACATGTCCCTTGTAACTTTTATGATAAGATTTAATTCTTAATTTAATAGATCTCTTTGTATTGAATAGGTGGATATTAAAAATAACACTTGTAGCATACTTTGTATTTACATACCACATAGTAGAGCAGGTTGGCTTTTTTCTCCCAAGTCTTCCCAGCCCAAACTTTGCAATATTTTTGTAACGCTACTTTCCTTTGGATTTTTTCCAGTTCTTGAATCAAGTAATCCTAGTGAGGGTCCCATACTCTATGCGGAGTCTTATCAAAGACTTGTATGCCCTCTCCTTTACATCTTTACTACAACCCTTAAACACTTCCATAACCATGTGCAGAGATCTGTACCCTTTATTTACAATCCCATTTATTTGGTTACCCCAATGAAATTCCCAAAAGGAACTTTCACCCCATCAACACAGTAATTAAAACTGAGAGGACTTCCTATTTGTGAAGCTCACAACGTGACTTAACCCCATTTATCACGATACCATTTGCCTGCTGTCCATCTCGCAACATTATCGAGGTCATTTTGCAATTGCTCACAATCTTGTCACTTATTCATTACTCTATACAGAATGGCATCATCTGCAAAAAGCCTTATTTATGATTCCACTTCCGTAAGGGTCCAACAATACTGTCTTAAGGAATTCCCCTCTTAATAATTACAGGGTCAGATAAAGCTTTGCCTACTCTAATTCTCTGAGATCTATTTTCTACAAATATAACAACCCATTTAGTCGCTCTTTTGTCTAGTCCAATTTCACTCATTTTTGCCAGTAGCCTCCCATGATCCACCCTATCAAATGCCGTAGACAGGTCAATTGCGATACAGTCCACTTGATATCCTGAATCCAAGATATCTGCTATATCTTGCTGGAATCCCACAAGTTGAGCTTCAGTGGAATAACCTTCCCTAAACCTGAACTGCCTTTCATCGAACCAGTTATTAATTTTGCAAACATGTCTTAATATATTGCATGTTATAAATAAACTAATGTCAAATCTTATTCTGGATAAACAAAAAAAGTCTACATCTCTAATATATATCTGGTAGCAAACCAGTTCAGTAAACAAGATATAAAAATCACATTTAAAACACAGAACACCAATCAAAGTTTGTTTTTAAATCACACAGTGTTAATTTGAATAAAGATCAATATTCAGGTTCAGGAATTTATAAGCTAACGTGGTCTAATTGTTTCGCCTCGTACATCGGACAGACTGGCCGTAGTTTTTCAACAAGATATTTGGAACATTTCAATGCTAATAAGCATAATAAATACTCAGCTATGAGTGTACACATGAAGGAAACAGGACACACTTACACAACAATAGAACACGATTTAACAATACTAAAAATCTTAAGAAAAGAAAACTAATGAATGAATATGAAAATATCTACATTTTTATAGACCAATACTTGAATGAAAACCTTAATTTGAATGACACAATAGACACGGATAGCCCTCTATAGGATTTAATTCCACAATTACTAATAATCTGAAAATAAAGGAGAGTACTTTTATAAACATCAATAAATCTTCCCATAAAAAAGTCCCACCCACAATGATTACTCCCCCAAGACCAGCCTCCCCTCCCCCGCAGACAGTACACAGATACAACATGAGGCGTGCAGGCTCAATTACAGCCAGTCACCGAGACAAGAGAGATTCCAATGTCATTCACTTTGAATTTAACAAATTCATTCCCAGATACATCATTTATACGCACACATTGAGAAGTCTTCTCCAACAACAAACTTCAACAGCAAAACAGGACATGTACTCATTTTACTCGCAAAACAACATGCCAGTTAAAATCAATTAATGAGTTGTTTAAAAAACTCTTACAAAATTGCCCTTCTAAACAGAGAATGCAGTATCAAATAGGTCAACTTAGTCAACTATTTACAAATTTCAAACTGACAGTCCATTTTAAGTATGTTCTCTCAATAGGAGTTAACAGAAGTGGAGCAGTTAGAACACCCTAATATCAACATCAAGGAATAGACAATAAGACTAGAGTGTCGGCTTGTGTATCTCAGAACTTTTATTTAACGATCAACATTCTACTTCACATAAGTAGTTATTCTTGTCAAATGTATGTATTGTTAAACAAGAAATTTTAAAATAACATAAACTAAATAGTTTTAAAATTTAAAAAATAATATAATCAGAATTCTGGTTGTAATAAAAGATTTTGAATCGAGAAACTGGCTGGTGATGCCCTAAATGAGGGCGAAACATGTCATAACAACTGAATCAATGTTAATGTAAAGATTCTACTTGTAAAGAAAAATAAATTGTATAAATTGTATTGGAAAGGTGGACACCATTCTTTTGTTTAAGGAGTGGAATCTGAGGTAAGGCTTTTTGCGGATGATGTTATTCTCTATAGAGTGATAAATAAGTTACAAGATTGTGACCAACTGCAACGTGACCTCGAAAATGTTGTGAGATGGACAGCAGACAATGGTGTGATGATAAACGGGGCTAAAAGTGAGGTTGTGAGTTTCACAAATAGGAAAAGTCCTCTCAGTTTTAATTACTGCGTTCCTTTTGGGGATCATTGTAGGTAGGCCTATCTAGGTGTTAATATAAGGGTAATCACATAAATGGGATTGTAATTAAAGGGTACAGATCCCTGCACATGGTTATGAGGGTGTTTAGGGGTTGTAGTAAGGATGTAAAGGAGAGGGCATATAAGTCTCTGGTAAGACCCCAACTAGAGTATGGTTCCAGTGTATGGGACCCTCACCAGGGTTACCTGATTCAAGAACTGGAAAAAATCCAAAGAAAAGCAGCTCGATTTGTTCTGGGTGATTTCCGACAAAAGAGTAGCGTTACAAAAATGTTGCAATGTTTGGGTTGGGAAGAATTGAGAGAAAGAAGAAGAGCTGCTCGACTAAGTGGTATGTAATACCAATATAAATGGTCCGTTATTGGACATTATAAATTTTCCAGCTAGCTCATTCTTGGTTGCCAGCGTTTCGCCCTCGTGTGCTAGGGTGGGCTCATCAGTTGGTACCTAGCACACCTACCAATACGCTGGCTAGTGCATACCGTGGAGGCCACTGCGTAGGCTAACTGGAGCCACCGGCAGTGCCAATGCATTAACAGACTTTGTCTCATAACTAAAAAATTGATGCCTGCTTGGCCATCAGATGATATAGATGTTGATTCCCATAGGGAATCTGAAATATTTGTCCTGAATGAGCAAATTTATAATACCAATATAAATGGTCCGTTATTGGACATTATAAATTTTCCAGCTAGCTCATTCTTGGTTGCCAGCGTTTCGCCCTCGTGTGCTAGGGTGGGCTCATCAGTTGGTACCTAGCAGGCATCAATTTTTAGTGATGAGACAAAGTCTCTTAGTGCATTGGCACTGCCGGTGGCTCCAGTTAGCCTACGCAGTGGCCTCCACGGTATGCACTAGCCAGCGTATTGGTAGGTGTGCTAGGTACCAACTGATGAGCCCACCCTAGCACACGAGGGCGAAATGCTGGCAACCAAGAATGAGCTAGCTGGAAAATTTATAATGTCCAATAACGGACCATTTATATTGGTATTATAAATTTGTTCATTCAGGACAAATATTTCAGATTCCCTATGGGAATCAACATCTATATCATAAGTGGTATGTTCCGAGCTGTCAGCGGAGAGATGGCGTGGAATGACATTAGTAGACGAATAAGTTTGAATGGCGTTTATAAAAGTAGGAAAGATCACAATATGAAGATAAAGTTGGAATTCATGAGGACAAACTGGTGCAAATATTAATTTATAGGAAGGGGAGTTAGGGATTGGAATAACTTACCAAGGGAGATGTTCAATAAATTTCCAATTTCTTTGAAATCATTTAGGAAAAGGCTACGAAAGCAACAGATAGGGAATCTGCCACCTGGGCGACTGCCCTAAATGCAGATCAGTATTGATTGATTGATTGATTGATTGATTGATTGATTGATTGATTGATTGATTGATTGATTTATTTGAATAAACATGTCTAATATAATTGCAAAGGATGCTTTCCCAAAGCAATGCATGTCAAACTGACTGGCCTGACCCTTTCCTTTGTACAAAGGAGCTACTATAACAACTCTCCATTCATTTGGTATAGCTCAGTACTTCAGATATGGTACTATATCCCAACCCATTGTCTTTAGGATATCCCCAGAAATGTTATCAATTCCAGCAGCTTTTCTAGTTTTCAACTGTTGTATCTTATTGCAAATGTCGTTGTTATCATAGGTAAATTTTAATACTTCTATCTCTCTGTCTGGACATTATCCTTGTAACCAACAATCTTTACATACTGCTGACTGAATACTTCAGCCTTTTGAAGATCCTCACATACACACTCACCTTGTTCATTAATGATTCTTGGAATGTCCTTCTTGGAACCTGTTTCTGCCTTAAAGTACCTATACATACCCTTCCATTTTTCACTAAAATTTGTATGGCTGCCAATTATGCTTGCCATCATGTTATCCTTTGCTGACTTCTTTGCTAGATTCAGTTTCTTACTAAGTTCCTTCAATTTCTCCTTACTTCCACAACCATCTGCACCTCCTTGTTAGACTCTCTATTTCTCTTACAATAAAATGGGTTTTCACCATTCCTTACCACCTTTAAAGTTACAAACCTGTTTTCACATTCCTCAACAGTTGCTTTAAACCCATCACAGAGCCTGTTTACATATTTATTTATTGTTTTGTACCGATCATAGTTACGTTTTAGAAACTCCCTCATGCCTGATTTATCAGCCATATGGTAATGCCTAATAGTCCTACTTTTAAGACCTGCCTTTCTATCACATTTAATTTTAACTGTGACAAAAACAGCTTTGTGATCACTAGAGCCTGGATTTCCATGCAAATACATGTTTTTAAATAAGCTGGTTACACTTGTCAAATTTAGCAAATATTTGTTTTATGGCTTAACAGTTCCAAATAATCGTTCTTTTCCCCTGCATGTTCGCATGCATAATGCATATTTTGAAGATTTTGTATTTAATAGTGAATATTTGCAAGTTTAATAAATATGACTTTTCTTCTGACTTTGGCGCATATATGATGTTAACTTGCTTGATAGTCCCTTCTATGGATGTTGGTTTGCAGAATTTGGGACCATCTTTCCACGTTATACAGATTGTCTATAGCTGAGAAACAGAGAGAATGTATTCCTGTCATACTGTGTGACAACCTATGGTAGAGGTTCTATAATCCAATTAACGAAGTTTTTCTGATCTGTGCTTGAGTAAACATTGACATAGGCCGGAAGGCCCCACATCGATCTCTGTAATTCTTAGGAATAAGATGTCCCGATTATATATTGCTATAAATTGAACCTTAAACTATGCTTCATTTGTTCGTCTGTATTAGATGAACAAGACAAAACTTATATCACACTTCTGTGTCGTCGCCTTTCTCAGATAGTAGCTTACAAATGTTGGTTTTGAACTGAACCTTCTTCTGTTGTTATCCTGGATTTTCTTACCCGGAATTCTCACTCATCACACGTCTTTGTTATTGCAGCAGACAACTGTTACCAGTTATTGAGGACATTCAAATGTGTCTGCAATCATCGCACGAAGAAATAGCTGCGGCAACTAGAGATAGGTCGAACAAAGTGATCCGTTCAAATTCTGATTTTGAATTCGTCGAGCTAATATATAAGACGTATTGTGGTGAAAATGCAAAAGGCGTACAATTTGACATCACTTTGTCCCAAATGTCTTCATTTAAGTATGCACTTGTCACTTCTTGTGACATTGAAAGATTATCTTCTGTATTTAAGAATATGATGACGAATAAATGGATGAGCTTAAATCAAGACAATTTGGAGAAATTACGGTAGTAGTTGTACATTGTCACAACAGGAGCTGAATTTTTATAGTGCATATTTTCCAGTTTATTGTGCCTGTTTTGCCATATGATAGTTCGTGAATGCATGCATATTTTGAGATTTGATAGTGCATGGAAATCCGGTCTCTAGTGATCACTAATACCATCTATTACTTCAGTTTCTCTATAGAGTTCATCTGGTTTTACCAGCACCATGTCCAGTATATTCATCCGTCTAGTTGGTTCCATCACTTTCTGAATCAGCTGTCCTTCCCATATTAACTTATTTGCCATTTGTTGGTCATGCTTCCTGTCATTCTGATTACCTTCCCAATTGACATTTGGTAAATTGAGATCCCCCTCTACAATCGCATTCCTTCCCATGTAGTTTCCCACATAGCTGATTATCTATCGAATAATTCTGAATCAGTGTCAGCACTACCCTTTCCTGGTCTGTACACTCCTTAAGACATCAAGTTGTCTATCTTCAGAAATGAGCCCTACACCTAGAATTTCATATTTGTCATCTTAAACTTTTTCGTAGCTTACAAATTCTTCTTTCACCAGAATGAATACTTCCCCTCCCACAATTCCTATCCTATCTCTACAATACACACTCCAGTTCCTTGAGGAAATTTCCCCATCCACAATATCATTTCTCAGCCATGATTCCACTCCTATTACAATATCTGGTAAGTATATATCTGTTAAATTAATTCTATTTCTTTCTTTACAATACTTCTACAGTTCAACACTAACATTTTTATATGATCCCTACTTGATTTCCAGATCCCTGTACCCTTATCACCGCTCCCTAGACCACCTCGTTTCCTTATAACCCCTCTAAACAAATTTCTTAACTTATACGTACAACTGTGGTTTAAGTGAAGGCCATCTGAGTGCATATTCCTATCTCCTACCCACCCAATAAGATCTAGAAATCTCACTCCCAGTTTCCCACATACCCACTCCATACTCATTTAAACCCCAATCACCTTCCAGTCAGTATCCCTCCTACACAGTATTCCACTAATTACAATCTCTGCTTCCTTAAACTTCATCCTTGCTGCATTAACCAGATCCCACACATCCCCAACTATGTTGATACTTATAACTGCTTGTCTTATGTTGTTAGTACCAACGTGAAATACTACCACCTTCTCTTCTACTTTCCTCAACATCTGCCTTAACCTAATTCCTGCTTAATACTCTACCCTGGTATCCTTTCCTTCACACACTTTCCCGACATGTCTAACGATAGAGTCCTCCATGACCAGAGCCTCAACCCTACCCACCTCATTTGAACCCCTCTCCTCCTGGTCAGTCCTATCTTTCCTGACAGCTGCAGAAGCTACTTCCTCCTCCCTTTCCTCTATCCCATGACCCTGTTCCGCCTGTCTTTTCCTGTCCACTACTCTACGTTTCCCTTTCCTACCTCTTCCCTTTCTCCTATTTCCACACTTCTCGGCAACAGTTCCCTGTTCCTCATCTTGGCTCGGTTGTTCTATCTGCAGTGACTCGTACCGATTTCTCACGGACACCTGTCCTGAATTTTGATCCTGAATGGAGCCCTTAGCCTGCAATCTCCTTCCCCTTAAAACATTAGACCACCTATCTTCCACAATTCCCCCCTTTCCTTCCCATCCCTCTTTTACACCTACTGTATCCTGTACATTATTTGGAGGCCTACTTTCCTTTGTGTCTTCTGAGAGAATCCTATTATCTCTCTCAAACTCTCCAACTCCTCCCTCCTGGCCACACTCACAGTTCCTACAATTGCACTCCTTATCCATTCTTTATGGAAAAATGAAAATGAAAAAATTAAAAAAAAAATGAAATTAAAGAAATATTGTCTAGGATAGAACAAGAAGATCACACGACAGTAAGAGAATATATATATACTACTACACTACAATATACTAGGAGTAGATGAAATTAGACCTGAAATGGTGAAGTATGGTGGGAAGGCAGGGATGAAATGGCTTCATAGAGTAGTAAAATTAGCATGGAGTGTTGGTAAAGTACCTTCAGATTTGACAAAAGCAGTAATTGCACCTATCTATAAACAAGGGAACAGGAAGGATTGCAACAACTATCGAGGTATCTCATTGATTAGTATACCAGGCTAAGTATTCACTTGCATCTTGGAAGGGAGGGTGCGATCAGTCGTTGAGAGGAAGTTGGATGAAAACCAGTGTGATTTCGGACCACACAGGGGCTGTCAGGATCAGATTTTCAGTATGCGCCAGGTAATTGAAAAATGTTACGAGGGGAATAGACAGCTGTGTTTATGTTTTGTAGATCTAGAGAAAGCATATGACAGGGTACCGAAGGAAATGATATTCGCCATACTCGGGGACTATGGAATTAAAGGTAGATTATGAAAATTAATCAAAGGCATTTATGTTGACAATTGGGCTTCAGTGAGGATTGATGGTAGAATGAGTTTTTGGTTCAGGGTACTTATAGGGGTTAGACAAGGCTGTAATCTTTCACCTTTGCTGTTCGTAGTGTACATGGATCATCTGCTGAAAGGTATAAAGTGGCATGAAGGGATTCAGTTAGGTGGAAATGTAGTAAGCAGTCTGGCCTATGTTTAGTTTAGTAGTTTAGTTATGTTTTATTTTACCTGGCAAGATTAAGGCCTTCAGGCCTTCTCTTCCATCTAACCAGGCACTGAAATATACTTATATTACAATAACTAGATCTAATACAAAGTAAATTAATAATAATTAAGATGAAATAAATCAGATATAATAAAAGGATAAATTCTTAAAACTAATATCCTACATGTAAAAAAAAAAAAAAATAAATAAATAAATAAGAGGCAGTACATAAAATTTGATTTTAAAAACAAATCGGATAAGAATTTTAGACTATCTACCAGGACATCCATAACAATAGAATGGTTGTAAGTAGCAGCATCAAGTTAACAGATGATCCTTACTGGTGCATAAAATGTCTCCAAAGTGCTTCCTTGAAAGTGCGAATAGAGCTTAACCCCCTGATACTTTCGGGAAGGAGGTTCCACTCACTGCAGGCAATTACTGTGAATGATTTATCGTAGAAGGCAGTTCTATGGGTGGGTAGAGCAAGGATGGAATTATTAGCAGATCTGGTGTTAAGACTGTGATAAGAGGATAGGTATTTGAAATATGAAGTAAGGTAAAATGGCTGTGAAATATGAAGGATTTTATGGAGATGGCATAGGGTATGCACAGTGCGACGGATTTCTAGTCGGGGCCAAGATAGGTGGTTATATGAAGGAGTTACGTGGTCATAGTACCGTAGGTTACAGACGTTTCTCACACATGAATTTTGACCACGTTGTAATCTGCTCAAAAACTTGCCCCGAGCGTCTCTATAAATCGCGTCACAATAGTCGAAATGAGGGAAAACCAGAGCTTCGACCAGTATTTTTTTTAGTTTTTCAGGAAATAAGTATTTATTCGCGCGCAACATGTGCAATGCAGAGAATGTTTTCTGAGTGATGTTTGCAATATGCATTTTCCATGACATGTCATCATCGAAAGTAACGCCTAGGATTTTTACTGATGACATGAATGGTATGTTAGTATTACGCAACCTTATAGATGGAATCTCTGGTTGATTGACCTTCGCGAGTAGTTTCGGGTATCCAAGGATGATGGCTTGCATTTTTGCTGGGTTTAACCTAAGACCACATCTCAAAGACCAAGAAGAAAATGATGTTAGATCCTGATTGATTTTGTCTATGGCCAAAAATATTTGATTTGGAGATGTATGGAGGTACATTTGTACATCATCAGCATAAATATGGTATTTGCAGTGCGTTAGGGTTTGGGAGTCATCATTAATGTAAATAGAAAAAAGAAGGGGTCCTGACACTGACCCTTGGGGCACACCACACTGCACAGACCGCCAAGTTGATTTGTTTATTCTATCTGTAACACACTGCCGAAGGCCATACAGGTAGGAATGAAACCAAAGGAGGGCGCTGTCCGAGAAATGGAGGGAATACAATTTCGAGAGCAAAGTGTGAATGTCAACAGAGTCAAAAGCTTTGCTCAAGTCTAAGAGTATTAAAACTGTTACTTCCTTGTTGTCCATAGCTTCTCGGATGTCTTCTGTGAGCTACAGTAGTGCCGTTGTAGTACTGTGTGCTTGACGAAAACCGGATTGTAGTGGGTCAAGTAAGTTATAAGTCGTCATGTAGTCTGTTATTTGTCTATGAGCGATGAACTCTAGCGCTTTGGATAAAGCAGAAAGTATGCAGATGGCTCTGTAGTCAGATGGTTCAGAAGGGGAAGCTACTTTTTTTAGAGGACGTATAATGCCCACTTTCCATATTTCGGTAAATGTGCTGTCTACAAGGGAAGAGTTAAATATGTTAATTAGTGCAGGTAATATCACATCCAGAATAATTTTTATCATCTCTATCCCTATACTGTCATTTTCTTTTGCCGTTGATGTTATCCGATTTATAGCAAACCTGACTTACGAGTGGGTTATTGGACGGAAGTAGGAGTTTTCTCTATCTGTTCGCGTCTTTGCATAATTCCCGTGTAGAACTTCCTGTTTCAGGGCTGCATTTAACCTTTACCACTCGTGTGTTGGGTGAGGCCTGACATTACGATATTCCCGTTCTGGTCGCATGTCGGGCAAGACCCGACATGATATTTTATCGCCCACCGCTCTTCTGCTGTCCCTTAGCCGACAAAATACACGATGATATACTGTAATGCCACCTTTTGGTTCCGCATAGAACTGTGTAGAATCCAGATTCTATTTGACAATCAGTCAAATATCTATTATTTAGATGGCAGTGTAGACGTCAGGTGTCCACTCATGCACACGAGAGCTCGAGCGATAGTAAACAAACATGGTCGCCGTGCGCTCTTCTACATGTAGTCATATATATATATATATATATGTCAGGCAACTTACGAAACCACAGTATTTTCGCACCTCTGCTTCTAATGAATATATCTAATAGCATTTCACGATGACTAAAAGTGAACTGACGATGGTCAGTTTGTGTACCGTAAGCCAACATGTACCTGATGCTGACGGCTGGCACTATTATAAATCAACAGATCCACATTTCAAGAAATCGCCGCTTACAATGGTTTCAGCCTACAAACTACCGCGAGGTATGAAACTGGAGACTGCATAGAGTTTTTCAATAGCTTTTTAGCAATAATTTGTATACTGAAAGTATTAAGGAAACCAATCGGTATGTGATAATGATAATAATAATAATAATAATAATAATAAAAATGGAAAATAATTTGTCTCAAATTCCACATATTGCTTTTATTTGCCCCAGTATAGCCTAACTGCATCATTTAAAAGCAAGTGCTATTTCCAAAATCGAGGAAGATGAATACAGGTCATATAAGATGTAAAATTCGAGTAGTAGAGACAACACAGAGAACTTTAATTCGAGGAGTAAGGGTTAATGTGCAGTTAGATGAAAAATAATCGTTCAGTTTTTCCAAGGGTATATTTATTTTATCGTCGTCTTGTCCTTTGGTAATTCCAAAGCTCTTTATGGATTTCCACAATACAGCTGTTGAAACATTTGGTTGAATTAAACTGTGAGCGTGTCGTAGTTTCGCGTTTCTAATCTGTTGGGTCGTAGCATTTCTCTGTCTCTTATAGTTCAGTAGATTGTCAGGAGTGCAATGTTTCTTAACTCGTCTATAAGCAGCAACGTGTTCAAACATTAGTGTTCTAATCTCATCTGAGAGCCAGGGAGCTGGCTTCCGCGTAACTCGAGCCTTCTTTTCAGGGGCATGTCTATCGTACATTTCAGTCATATGTTGATTGAAGAGAGTCACTTTGTCATTTATGTCTTTAAGTTTTAATATGTCATGCCATGGCACTGCAACTGCGTCTTCGTAGATCTCTATATGAAATTATTTTCGGTTTGAACTTGGGACTTTTAATAGAATAGGCCATAAATATAGCATCATGTCGCGATATGCCTGGGACACTAATTTGACCGTGATGAAGAACTAATTCACATTGGTTAGTGGCAATGAGATCAATTAAAGTGTGTGATGTGTAGCGTTGAGAGGGAGAAACGTTAAATTGCAAGCTTTAAAAGAAGTTAAAAGTTGGGTTGTCTGAGGAGAGTTAGGTTCAAGAAGGTTTATGTTGAAGTCGCCCATTATAATTATATTTGAGTAATCAGTGACTAAATCTTGTGTTTGAGTCTCTAGATCGCATAAAAAATCCGCTTTCGGTGGCTTATATACTACATCCAGAAGACATTTTACTTCACTCACAGTTATTTCCAGGAACATGAACTCAGGTTTTCGCTCGTATGGACCTGGAGACCTACAGATTATTTGAGGGTGTAAGCTGGTCATAACATATGCGGCAGTACACCTGGAGGGCTTATTTAATCTATTGGATCTAAGAAATGTATAACCTGCCAGCTGCAGTCTTTCTCTTGCGTGGTGTGGTTTTAACCAAGATTCAGAGATTAATATTGCGTGTAAACTGGGAGGCATAAATAGGCCTCCGCAAGGAGGCTTTGAGCGTTTATATGGCAAATCTTTGAAGCGTTACTGTACGGAGAAAGCTGGTGGTTAATGATGTCCCTTGTCGACTGGGAATGGCAAGAAAGCTCAGATAACAATAGGTGTGTGTTGCCTGCACAGCTGGCTCCAGCGACATTGGGGGAGGGTGGAGTAAGTGAAAGGTTTTGAGGAATGTTTACAAGGGAGAGGGGAGCCTATTCGTTTGTCTCAAGTTCGTTATCAGGGGGACTGTAACTTACGTTGTTCTCAGTAATGTTGCAGATGATTATGACAATAATGGGAATAGAAATAACAATTTACAGCGATCAATACGGTAATGGCAATGTGTGAATAATGTAAGCAGAAATAAACACGACAAAAATAAGGCACTGAACCAAGTCTACTACTACTAACACTAATCTACCACTACGGCAAGCAAAAATAAGCTATATTACTAATTACGTTCTAATAGAGAGTTAAAGATAAAAATTACGATATACTACAAGGATAACAGTAAAATTAAACTACAATAGAAAGTTACAAAACGTTGTGACCGTTTATCCCGCATATCACTTTAGTTCATTTAACTGTTCCATAGTGCACACTTTATACTTATTTTATCCTATTTTTATATTAATTAGTCCATCAGTGCTCCATACCTGGCGTACACCAAACCTCTAAATTGCCTCCTTAAGGACTGCGAGCCTTGTTGCCGTCAGATCCTCTCTTATTGTGACCGCCATTCCCTTAAGTCCTCTTTTCTTGTGGAAGATTTCACTTCGCTTATGGTAGGAAACAAATTTCACTATCAGAGGTCGTGGCTTCACGCCCAGTCGTCTTCCAATGCGATGGCTCCTGTCAATGTCCCGAAGGTCAAGGTCGACACCAAGATCTCTGCAGGTTATAAATTTAATCTTTTTTGTCCGTATTGAAGATCTACTTGTGATACAAATTCTTATAATTTTGTTAATTACCACCTGTTCAATACAATAAAAACGTAGTACAAACTTACATATTTATTAAGATGTTTATATGGTACATGTTTCTCTCCTTTTTCGTAAGCATCATCAGCCAACTATTATTCACTTAAGGTTGTATAAGATCATGAAACAATTCTTTTGGATTAAGATTATGCCTATAAAACTAATTGACAAATCTTTACATCGGTCTGTTTTCAGACCAACCTTGCTTTACGGGAGCGAAAACTGGGTGGACTCAGGATATCTTATTCATAAGTTAGAAGTTACAGACATGAAAGTAGCGAGAATGATTGCAGTTACAAACAGGTAGGAACAATGGCAGGAGGGTACTACAAATGAGGAGATAAAGGTTAAGTTAGGAATTAACTTGTTGGATGAAGCTGTACACATAAACTGGCTTCGTTGGTGGGGGTCATGTGAGGCGAATGTAGGAGGATAGGTTACCTAGGAGAATAATGGACTCTGTTATGGAGGGTAAGAAAAGTAGAGGGAGACCAAGGCGGCGATGGGTAGACTCAGTTTCTAATGATTTAAAGATAAGAGGTATAGAGCTAAATGAGGCCACAGCAGTAGTTGCAAATAGAGGATTGTGGCGACGTTTAGTAAGTTCACAGAGGCCTACAGACTGAACGTTGAAATGCATAGAGGTCTATAATGATAACGTACGAACGAATGTACGTACACTACAATACTAGTTAGTCGTACTATTTTTTTTTATCCTACTACATCCTAACAGGATACAGACTGCCGTTAATTACTGAATACCAAAAGGAATACACAAGAATTACACAATTCTAAACTGTAGTTAAGTCTATCCTAATTTCAACAACAGAATTCTAGTAAGACAGTTTCTACAGATACTTCTACTATATTACACAAATATTTTACAATAGAATAAGCACGCTAATTTCTAATAAGATACTACAACACACTACAATAATTTTAAACTACATTCAGATTTATCCTAATTACAATATGTTACTACTAAGCACAAACAGAAATGAAAATATTGCAAGTTTGTAATAGTACTGTACTATTTTATCCTACTATGCTCTAATAGATACACACAAAAGATACACATACAAAGATACACACGAATGTAGTAGGCAAGATACTATCTAAATATACCGTATTTACACTACATTTCTCAACTGAAATGTGGTTATGTGATTTTTCCAGCTGCTGGATTACTATTATTTTCCCTACTACGTTAAACGGAGAGTAAAAGTGTCATTAAATGCTGAAAATAAGAGGTTGTCTACAATAATTTCTGTCAAAACTACACCGGGGACTAAACTGCAATATTATTGGCATATAGGAATTTGATTATTAACTTTTACTCGATGAATAAACAAAGGAGCAAAGTCTACAAATTATCGGAAACAGTAATCAGCTGATTCATGTATTTGATTACTTTGCAACTATATTCTCTTTGATCTTCTTGGAATGCAGCAATCCAAAGACTGTTGAGTAAATCTCCAGTGAAATACCGTGTATTGTACAGGCGTATCATGTTATTACCTTTCTTGATAGTTTGAGTGGATATCTATACAAAATACCGGAAAAGCTGCACAAGTTACAACTCCTTGTGATAATCTAACCTACTGTACCCGTTAGAACATCAGTTGAAGAACATTGAGACACCTCAGGGGTGCTCAGTAAGGATTTAGTATACATGAAAGAACATGACGTAGGATTCGGCATATAAGAAAAACCCTGAACTAAACTTAAATAATGGCATGTTTATTTAAACAAAATGTATTCGTCATCCGAGCTATCTGTGATGATGGAAAATTATCATTAACATAAAATGAATTCTTCCTCTTAAAGTACAAAGAAAAATATATCAAGATGGGATGGCACATGTGAATTTTCCCCTATCTCACCCTAACAAATCAATAAATACAGTGTTTTGCGTCTTGAGATTTAAGTGAACAATTTTCATTCGATTTGATTTATTTGTGAAAGATTTGTGTTCCCTCGATCAAATCTGAAAAATATCAAAAAATAAATTGGTAAGAAAATCATATCATATCACAATCCCTCTTACTGAGATATTAATTTACAATAATTATTTAAGGAACATAATTGGTGTGATAATTCACTCCAAAACTGAATCGACGCAAAAGAAATAAGTATCTGATCATGACTATAGTCACCTCTTTTCCAATTAAAAAAAAAAAAAAAAAAAACTTGTGAAAAGTTGTGAAATATCAATTCAAATGGTCCATCACAAATTAAAGAAAAATCTCAGCTGTCAAAAATAACCATGAATAATCTGAAGCACTGAAATGTAAAACCGACGTTGAATATTTCGAACACATATGAAATGATTGGAACAGTAAATGAAATCAAATCAATTACAGTCTCCCAAACCAAAGTTTACATTTCTACAGAATATCTACAGCATTCTACAATATTTACACGGTAATACGACATGCGAATTAAACGCTTATCCAACACAATTCCCCGTCAGCAGATCTAAGAAAGAACGTCAGCCTATTCTAATTTAAACATGTTCTTCCAACAAGAAAGTCTTCGAAAGTTGGAGAACAATCTCAAAGAGCATTCCGAATTTATCATGAAAAAATAATGAAGTGACGACAGGTTTGGAGAACTCTCAAAATAAAAGGTACAGGACACTAAAGAATCAAATATATGACCAAATTCACTTACATAGTTTACGAATATTTAATATCATATGAGGATCTCGGAACATCTCCACAATCATCCATTCTGCGTACACGACAATTTCCTAAAGGTGCGTTTTCCAAGATGCGATTGTAGCCGCCTCGGTGGCCAGAGGTGCAAGCGACGGGCACGTGGGGTGTTTTCTTAGACACGACTCCAGCCGCCAGTCGTGCAGTCCAGTGTGTCAGATATGGACGAGAGCTTCGTTAGTGGCAGGGCTTTCCTTGACATTTGAATGGAAGAAGAAGAAGAATTGTTAATGTGGTATCTCGGCCCGAAAATAAGAAAAGTAAACAGTATATTTGCATCGCACTATGAGGAAGGTCACTATAACAATTTAATTAACAGGCATCATTTAAGTGATGAGACAAAGTTGTGTTTTTTTAATTTATTTATGAATTTCATTTTCCGTGTTGACATTTACCAATCGTCTGCAGTTCCCGTCCCAGTGTTCTTTGTCTAACAGGTTGGGATGGACCTTCATTCACTGACTGCAGCAATTTCTATCGGGTTTGGAAGCGATTTTGATTCATAAGCCGTTAAACGCGTCTCTGTCCTTCTCAGGATTTTTTCCAACTACTATTCTGATGTCTTGTTTTGTGGCATCTTCATGAACTACAACTAGTGAAAAATTTATGCATCACCTATTATTTTCCTCTGCATTGTTTTGTATATTTTAAGTGATCGGCTGATGATGACCTGGAACAGTGGTTGAAACTGGTAGCACTTATAATCAACTACTAATGTAACATTACTTTTCTAATTCTACATGTATTGAAAAGGTTGAACCATTACATAAGTTCTTTGAATTTAATTGTTGAACTCAGTTCAGTATGGAACATGTGGCGGCCTCGAGTATTAATATATGTGTATAAACTCCTTGAACGTTGTTTATGTTTCGAAGACTTCTATATATTGATGTTCTGTGCTTCTAATATTATCTATATTCTCTCTGATTATTATTCATGTTTTACGTTCGTCCCCACGATTCTTGGAGTGTTAATTAAACACATAAATACACCATCCCTTTTCTGTTATTCATTTAAGTACATAAACATCATCAATAACTACATTGGTGACTCCTGACGTGACATTAAAATACACATTTTGGGATTAGTCAAGTGTGAAAATGACCAATGCTAGCAACGAAACAAATTCACCGCCAACAACAGTATGAAACGAAGCGGGTATTGCTCGCATTTCAGTGAAGGTTCCGCCCATCTGGAAGAAAACATAAAGGTATGGTTTCTTCAAGTTGAAACACAGTTTACTACGTTGGGTATCACTAACGAAACCACAAAATTTAATCATGTTATTGCGTCATTAGAAGCAGATATTGTGGAATTAATTTCCGACTTTTTATCTCGACCATTATCTACTACTCCGTTCACAGAGCTTAAAGCAAGACTAATCCAGGAATTTGAAGTGTCAGAGAATAGGAAAGTGACAAAATTATTAACAGAATTAGAATTAGGTGATAAGAAGCCAACTCAGCTCTTGCGTGAGATGCGAACTTTAGACGGTATGCAAGTCAAGGATGATTTCTTGAAAACCATATTTATGCAGAGGCTTCCTGTTACCGCACGTTCTATATTAGCTACGAGTTGAGATGATCTGGACACCATAGCCACTATGGCTGACAAAATTGTTGAAATTTCACAACCGGGGTTAAATGTTTCTGCTCAAACCGCGCAGGCACCATCCACCATTGCAGTCGATAAAATAAATGATGTCAGTAACGATCATATCTCAAGACTAGAAATGCAGATCGCTGAATTAACACTGAAAATCAATGAATTGAAAACGTCACGTTCTTCAAGAAGTAGCTCACGATCATCTCGTTCCTCACCAAGCAGGTCACGAGACAGGTCCCCATCAGCCCATTCTTTTCATCCTAATGGAGCACTATGTTGGTAGCACTTTAAATATCGCAGCAGGGCAAAGAAATGTCAGAGCCCATGCTCATATCAACCACCTTCCGCTCAGAATTCCAACATGCAGTCAAATTAAAACGCTCCACACTAGCGGCGGCAAATGATCGGAGTTATTTTTCACGCCTCCTATTTGTCACAGACAGAAGTAGCTGAAGTCGTTTCTTAATCGATACCGGAGCTGACATTTCTGTGATTCCGCCTTCGGATAGTGATCGCCCCAAAAAAACAGATCGTAAACTTTATGCAGCAAACGGCACTGGTGTTAATATTTATGGAGAGCGTCTACTAGTACTCAGTTTGGGCTTACGGCGCAATTTCACATGGAATTTCGTAGTTGCAGATGTGCAATCACCGATTATTGGAGCCGACTTCATTCACCATTACAACCTTATAGTAGATCTAAAGAACAGGCGTATCATTGATCCATTAACGTCTGCAGAGACTTGGGAACTAAGTGAAGGGGACTTGCCCAGGTGCTCTTTGACAGCTGGCAGATTTTCATATCGATCATTTGTTCAAACTCTGCTCGGACATAGAAACAGTTTATGTAATGCCACCAGATCAAAAACATGCTGACATTCTAAAGAAATTTCCCAACTTGCTCCATGAAAACGTCCATTTCGACATCCCAGATACCTCTGTTTTTCATACCATTGTCACAAAAGGACATCCTGTAGCAGCAAAGGCATGACGACTACCACCAGACAAACTCAAAGCAGCCAAAGCAGAGTTTGAACAAATGATCGATATGAAAATCTGCCAGCTGTCAAGGAGCGCCTGGGCAAGTCCCCTTCACTTAGTTCCCAAGAAAGACGGATCCTGGAGACCTTGCGGAGACTACCGTGCTCTCAACAACATCACCAAGCCTGACAGATATCCTATTCCTAAACTTCAAGATTTTAACAGCCAACTACATGGAAAACAAATATTTTCAAAAATAGATCTGATCAGAGCTTATCATCACATCCCTGTACATCCGGACGATGTATCTAAGACAGCAGTGATAACTCCATTTGGTTTGTTTGAATTTTTGCGACTCCCGTTTGGACTCCGTTATGCGGCTCAAACTTTTCAAAGATATATCGACAGTATACTCAGAGACCTCGATTTCGTGTACTGTTATATAGATGACATCCTAGTGGCATCACAAGATGAAGAAGAGCACAAGAAGCATCTTCAAATGCTTTTCGAGCGCCTCAGTAAGTTCAACATCAGAATCAATCTGAACAAGTGCATTTTCAGTTCAACAGATGTATCTTTCCTGGGATACATGATAACTGAAGAAGGAATCAGACCACTACCAGAGCGAGTGCAAACCATTGTTGACTATCCGCTACCCACAACAGTAAAAGAACTGCGCCGGTTTCTTGGCCTCATTAACTTTTACCGAAGAGCGCTGCCAAATTCAGCCAGTAAACAAGCAGAGCTTTTGAACCTTCTCCACGGGACTAAGAAAAATGACAACAGAAAAATTAATTGGACAGAAAATCTTCGACAAGCCTTTAATGATCTAAAAAATAGCTTGGCCGATTCAGCACTTCTAGCTCATCCATCTTCAAATTTACCTCTAATTTTAATGGTAGATGCCTCAGATTATGCTATTGGTGCATCATTGCAACAAATCAAAGACAATAATCTGCAACCATTAGCATTCTTCTCCAAGAAACTGACAAATGCAGAGAGGAATTACTCAACCTACGACAGATAACTCCTCGCTGTCTACTCAGCTGTGAAGCACTTTCAGTACATGCTTGAAGGACGTGATTTTCCAATTTACACCGACCACAAGCCACTCACCTTCATGTTCAAGCAACGTTCAGACAAAGCTTCTCCACGTCAGATCTGACAAATTAGTTTCATGGGACAGTTCACCACAGACATACGTTACACTACTGGGAAGGAGAACATCGCAGCTGATGTTTGTTCACGAATTGCTTCAATCACTATACCTCCAACTGTTACCATGGAAGAAATAGCAGAAAGCCAACAATGTGACGAAGAACTTCCACACATTAAGAATACGTCCCTTGCACTTCGAACAATAATGTTGCCCAATGGTGAAGAACTCATTTGCGACATGACTGAAGATATGATTCGCCCATATGTACCTCAACAACTACGACAGGCAATTTTCAACTTGCTACACAATCTAGCTCACCCTGGGATTCAAGCAACCATTAATTTAGTAAAAAAGCACTTCATTTAGCCATCACTAAGAAAGGACGTAAAGACCTGGACATCAGCATGTATACCTTGCCAACGAAGTAAAGTCTGGAGACACACTAACAGTGCAGTGGGACATTATCCTCCAACGGCAGCAAGATTCAGTCACATTAACGTGGACGTAGTTGCACCACTACCTCCATCACAAGGATATCGCTATTTACTTACAATTATTGATCGTTTCTCCCAATGGCCAGAAGCAGTTCCATTAGCTGACATCACGGCAGAAGCAGTTTCATTAGCCATAGTCTCAACATGGATATCTCGTTTTGGTGTGCCTCATATCATAACTACTGACCGCGGAAGGCAGTTTGAATGTCAACTTTTCAAATGCCTCACAAGCACACTGGGTATCGTCCACATTAAAACGACAGCATATCATCCGGCAGCAAATGGAAAAATTGAACGCTGGCACCGTCAATTAAAATCTGCTTTGAAGGCACGGATGTGCGATGATTGGGTTTCGAAGCTTTCTCTGGTCCTGTTAGGACTTCGTTCCTACATAATTCCGCAAGTCAACACCTCGCCAATGGAAATGACTTACGGCTCAACAATTAGGTTACCAGGAGCATTTCTCAACGAACAGAAATTAGTAACTGACATCCCAACCTTCGTTTTCAAATTGAAGGAACAGTTGAGGACCTAAGACCAGTCCCAACGGAACATCACGACCACAAAAAGATCTTCATTCACCCACGGCTGATGAGGAGCAAGTTCGTTTTCGTTCGTCATGATGCGGTCAGAACACCTCTTCAATCACTATATGACGGGCCATATCCAGTCGTGTCTCGCAGTGACAAACACTTCGAGGTGGAGATGCCAACAGGGAAACAAACTATTAGCATTGACAGATTGAAACCTGCCTTCCTTCTGGCAGACCAATCATCGGACAACAAGGAAGACATATCTGGAGAAACCACTCTGGACATTCCGTCGAGTTCCATTCCAAAGACTGTCAACCTTCAGAAGAAGACAGACAGCACTCAATCCAATACACCCGCACCACGGATCACCAGATCAGGTCGAAGGGTCACTGCGGAGGGAGGGAGTGTGTGGCGGCCTCGAGTATTAATATATGTGTATAAACTCATAGATGTTTATAAACTCCTTGAACTTTTTTTTATGTTTCGAAGACTTCTATATATTGATGTTCTGTGCTTCTAATATTATCTATATTCTCTCTGATTATTATTCATGTTTTACATTCGTCCCCACGATACTTGGAGTGTTAATTAAACACATAAGTACACCATCCCTTTTCTATTATTCATTTAAGTACATAAACATGATCAGTAACTACAAATTCTTATCTTTAAATGACACCAGCAACTTCACGCACTGTATGGTCATGGATACGGCTCATCGCGATTGCCCCTTTTGCCACTCTGTCACATCTACCCATGTTGACGTCCGCTTGTAACATGCGCGTGGGGTTCATCTGTGTGCGCACTAGGGTGACTAATTTTTTGTTTAATTGTAACAAAGTGCTATACTACAGTACTATGCGCGTCAATCTGGATAGCCGAACATCATGCGTAAAACTCTAAATAATATTTAAAATGACTTTACTATTTTAAGGCAAAATTCCGATGTCTTGTCTAATTCGGAAATTGTTTTTGGTCGCTTGCGATTCCGCTTTGAGCAAGTTTTACTGGATAACATTGGCTCTTGTTGTCCTTAGTTGTTGTGGACAGCTTCTCCATGGTATCAGTATATCGCTGACATATGTTAAAAACAACATAAATGAATTCAGTACTAGAGAAAACATTCACCTTCATGATATTCGGGGCAAAGCAATTCACAGACTGTCAAAAACTGCTCAAAACTTAAAATCAGTTGTTTAAGATTATTTAATAAATTACCATATTCTGCACAGTCCACTCCTTTAAGTAATTATAAAAGAAAAATGTATGACTGGTTAATGGAAAATCCATTTTATAATACCTCTGAATTCTTAGAAATGCATAATGTTAGTATTAAGTTTTAATAAAAGGTGTATGTTCATTTAGCCTTAGTAATATTAAGTACTAAATTATTATCAGTTAACGAAGCCTATTTCATTGTATATGGTCAATAGCAAATAAAGATTCTTGATTCTTGATAGGCAGTTATGAGGTCGATAAAAGCAACTACCGTGACCTGCTTTGTTTCATATCTATCTTTGATGTGCTGAATTAGAGTAAATATCTGACAAGTACATGACTTCCCTGGTCTGAAACCTGTGTCGTCTTTAATGACCTTCCTGTCAACAGAATCAGAGATTTTAAATAGATAGCGCAAAAGTGATATGGTTCTGAAGTCCTTCGGGTCAACCGGTTCTTTGCCTGGTTTAAAGCAGTGCACTAGATCTTTGGAATTAGCATACTTGTTACACAAGTATTCATCATTTCTAGGATAAAATTGCTGGTCAAGGGTCCAAAGTGCTTTATTTGTTCTGATCTCGTATCATCCAAGCCTGCAACTTCGCAGTCCTCAATTCTTCATCTGTGAAGGTGATTCTCAATCAATCAATCAATCCAATGCAGGGCAGTCGCCTATCTGTTCTTTTCCTAGCTTTTTCTGAAATGATTTCAAAGAAATTGGAAATTTATGGAACATCTCCCTTGGTAAGTTATTCCAATCCCTAACTCCCCTTCCTATAAACAAATATTTGCCCCAATTTGTCCTCTTGAAATCCAACTTTATCTTCATATTGTGAACTTTCCTACTTTTAAAAACACCACTCAGAATTATTTGTCTACCAATGTCATTCCTCCCCATCTCTCTGCTGACAACTTAGAACATACCACTTATACAAGAAAATACATACATACATACATTACATTACATCTATATATATAAAATAAGAGTTTTGTCTGTACATTGCTCAGAATTTTAAAAGGATGGCATTTATGTATCAGTCATGTTCACAGTAACACGAAAATGCATTTTTTAATTTTCCGTAATTTCCGTCTACCTGTCTGTATCTATGTACACGCATCACGAGAAAATGGCTGAAGACAATTTAATGAAAATCGGTATGAAAAGTCTGGGAATAAGCCGCTACAATCTGGGCCATAAATAATTGTATTCACCCTGACTGAAATGGTACTGTAGTTTGGAGGAAGGCCTAAAATTTAAATCTCAAATATTTATGTTATTAGTGGTCGTATTTTAACGAAAATCGGTGTTCAAAGTTAGGGAGTAAGTTGCTACAATCTAGGATATAAATAATTGTATTCATGCCGAGAAATATGGTAGTTTAGGGGAAGGCCTAAAATTTAATTCTCAAATATTTATGTTAATAGTGGTTCTGTCTTATTGAAAGTTGCGGAATAAGTCGCTATAATCTGGGCCATAAATAACTTTATTCACGCTGAGTGAAATGGTAGTTCAGGGCAAGGTCTAAAATTTAATTCGCAAATTATTATTATTATTTCGTATGGCAAAACAAGGATACATTATAAATACATACAAATAAGTATGTAATTTACAAGTCAGCATTCAAAACTTAAAGTCCAGACTTTTCAGCCAGTCAAGCGTTGCTTTACGTCCGTAGGTATAACCTTAAATTACCCTACACGTGTCTCCCAGGTGGTGCTAAGTAAGCAACGAAATTGCCTGCTGGACCTTAAGCTCCGCTTAACGGATATCCCAGCAAACAGGGGATACATTAAACTTCAACTATAATTCGCAAATATTTGTTATTAGAGGTCGTATCAATAAATACTACATATTCTGATCATTTATGTCTTGTATATTGTTACCATACCGGCTATGATCACAAGGATATTCATGAATTTGGATTTTCCTTACTAAGTCCATATCAGCGCTGAGTCACGAGAAAATGGGTAAACAGAATTTAATGAAAATCGGCATGTAAAGTCTGAAAATAAGGAACTACAGCCTACGCTATAAATAATTTTACAAATCACAGAGTCGAAAGAAAACTAAATGTGAAGGCCAACAATATTGAAATTTCATAACATTGAACAACAATGATATTACATTGACCATTGTTTGTTGTGATGTGCTTTGTGTCTTATGTTGCTACTCATCTCTGGTAGATAGAATTCCTGCTGCGTACCAAGTATTTTTTTATTTGCTTTCTGCCGCACCGACATAGGTAGGTCTTATGGCTACGATCGGATAGGAAAGGGCTAGGAGTGTGAAGGAAGCAGCCTTGGCCTTAATTACTTAATGTACAGTCCCAACATTTGCCTGGTGTGAAAGTGGAAAACCCTGCAATACATCTGCATTGCTGCCGACATCCACTATCTGTCGGATGAAAGCTCCTAACCACACGGTCGTACAGAGTGTAACAGCCTGCCTGAATATTGACGGCAAATAGCTGGGGAGTTAGATAACTTTCTTCTTTAGCATGCCATTCCTCTGCTTCGTAAATTTCCTGATGCTACTGGTACGTAAGACACTGGATCATCATAGCATTCGAGCTGTTCAATCCCTACTCCGAGGCACTGATTGGAATGAGCAGTGTGCATATTTAACGGAGTGATGGCAGAGGAGTGTTCACGGCTGTCTGAGGCCTGGTCATTCCAGTTCTGGAACTTTGGACTGTTCGTTAAAAGTGATCAAATGTGCAGTTTTGCTTTTGTTCGAGTACTTTATATGATAACATAACCCCTCTAAACAAATTTCTTAACTTATACGTACCACTGTGGTTTAAGTGAAGGCCATCTGAGTGCAGATTCCTATCTCCTACCCACCCAATAAGATCTAGAAATCTCACTCCCAGTTTCCCACATACCCACTCCATACTCATTTAAATCCCCAATCACCTTCCAGTCAGTATCCCTCCTACACAGTATTCCACTAATTACGATCTCTGCTTCCTTAAACTTCATCCTTGCTGCATTAACCAGATCCCACACATCCCCAACTATGTTGATACTTATAACTGCTTGTCTTATGTTGTTAGTACCAACGTGAAATACTACCACCTTCTCTTCTACTTTCCTCAACATCTGCCTTAACCTAATTCCTGCTTAATACTCTACCCTGGTATCCTTTCCTTCACACACTTTCCCGACATGTCTAACGATAGAGTCCTCCATGACCAGAGCCTCAACCCTACCCACCTCATTTGAACCCCTCTCCTCCTGGTCAGTCCTATCTTTCCTGACAGCTGCAGAAGCTACTTCCTCCTCCCTTTCCTCTATCCCATGACCCTGTTCCGCCTGTCTTTTCCTGTCCACTACTCTACGTTTCCCTTTCCTACCTCTTCCCTTTCTCCTATTTCCACACTTCTCGGCAACAGTTCCCTGTTCCTCATCTTGGCTCGGTTGTTCTATCTGCAGTGACTCGTACCGATTTCTCACGGACACCTGTCCTGAATTTTGATCCTGAATGGAGCCCTTAGCCTGCAATCTCCTTCCCCTTAAAACATTAGACCACCTATCTTCCACAATTCCCCCCTTTCCTTCCCATCCCTCTTTTACACCTACTGTATCCTGTACATTATTTGGAGGCCTACTTTCCTTTGTGTCTTCTGAGAGAATCCTATTATCTCTCTCAAACTCTCCAACTCCTCCCTCCTGGCCACACTCACAGTTCCTACAATTGCACTCCTTATCCATTCTTTATGGAAAAATGAAAATGAAAAAATTAAAAAAAAAATGAAATTAAAGAAATATTGTCTAGGATAGAACAAGAAGATCACACGACAGTAAGAGAATATATATATACTACTACACTACAATATACTAGGAGTAGATGAAATTAGACCTGAAATGGTGAAGTATGGTGGGAAGGCAGGGATGAAATGGCTTCATAGAGTAGTAAAATTAGCATGGAGTGTTGGTAAAGTACCTTCAGATTTGACAAAAGCAGTAATTGCACCTATCTATAAACAAGGGAACAGGAAGGATTGCAACAACTATCGAGGTATCTCATTGATTAGTATACCAGGCTAAGTATTCACTTGCATCTTGGAAGGGAGGGTGCGATCAGTCGTTGAGAGGAAGTTGGATGAAAACCAGTGTGATTTCGGACCACACAGGGGCTGTCAGGATCAGATTTTCAGTATGCGCCAGGTAATTGAAAAATGTTACGAGGGGAATAGACAGCTGTGTTTATGTTTTGTAGATCTAGAGAAAGCATATGACAGGGTACCGAAGGAAATGATATTCGCCATACTCGGGGACTATGGAATTAAAGGTAGATTATGAAAATTAATCAAAGGCATTTATGTTGACAATTGGGCTTCAGTGAGGATTGATGGTAGAATGAGTTTTTGGTTCAGGGTACTTATAGGGGTTAGACAAGGCTGTAATCTTTCACCTTTGCTGTTCGTAGTGTACATGGATCATCTGCTGAAAGGTATAAAGTGGCATGAAGGGATTCAGTTAGGTGGAAATGTAGTAAGCAGTCTGGCCTATGTTTAGTTTAGTAGTTTAGTTATGTTTTATTTTACCTGGCAAGATTAAGGCCTTCAGGCCTTCTCTTCCATCTAACCAGGCACTGAAATATACTTATATTACAATAACTAGATCTAATACAAAGTAAATTAATAATAATTAAGATGAAATAAATCAGATATAATAAAAGGATAAATTCTTAAAACTAATATCCTACATGTAAAAAAAAAAAATAAATAAATAAATAAATAAGAGGCAGTACATAAAATTTGATTTTAAAAACAAATCGGATAAGAATTTTAGACTATCTACCAGGACATCCATAACAATAGAATGGTTGTAAGTAGCAGCATCAAGTTAACAGATGATCCTTACTGGTGCATAAAATGTCTCCAAAGTGCTTCCTTGAAAGTGCGAATAGAGCTTAACCCCCTGATACTTTCGGGAAGGAGGTTCCACTCACTGCAGGCAATTACTGTGAATGATTTATCGTAGAAGGCAGTTCTATGGGTGGGTAGAGCAAGGATGGAATTATTAGCAGATCTGGTGTTAAGACTGTGATAAGAGGATAGGTATTTGAAATATGAAGTAAGGTAAAATGGCTGTGAAATATGAAGGATTTTATGGAGATGGCATAGGGTATGCACAGTGCGACGGATTTCTAGTCGGGGCCAAGATAGGTGGTTATATGAAGGAGTTACGTGGTCATAGTACCGTAGGTTACAGACGTTTCTCACACATGAATTTTGACCACGTTGTAATCTGCTCAAAAACTTGCCCCGAGCGTCTCTATAAATCGCGTCACAATAGTCGAAATGAGGGAAAACCAGAGCTTCGACCAGTATTTTTTTTAGTTTTTCAGGAAATAAGTATTTATTCGCGCGCAACATGTGCAATGCAGAGAATGTTTTCTGAGTGATGTTTGCAATATGCATTTTCCATGACATGTCATCATCGAAAGTAACGCCTAGGATTTTTACTGATGACATGAATGGTATGTTAGTATTACGCAACCTTATAGATGGAATCTCTGGTTGATTGACCTTCGCGAGTAGTTTCGGGTATCCAAGGATGATGGCTTGCATTTTTGCTGGGTTTAACCTAAGACCACATCTCAAAGACCAAGAAGAAAATGATGTTAGATCCTGATTGATTTTGTCTATGGCCAAAAATATTTGATTTGGAGATGTATGGAGGTACATTTGTACATCATCAGCATAAATATGGTATTTGCAGTGCGTTAGGGTTTGGGAGTCATCATTAATGTAAATAGAAAAAAGAAGGGGTCCTGACACTGACCCTTGGGGCACACCACACTGCACAGACCGCCAAGTTGATTTGTTTATTCTATCTGTAACACACTGCCGAAGGCCATACAGGTAGGAATGAAACCAAAGGAGGGCGCTGTCCGAGAAATGGAGGGAATACAATTTCGAGAGCAAAGTGTGAATGTCAACAGAGTCAAAAGCTTTGCTCAAGTCTAAGAGTATTAAAACTGTTACTTCCTTGTTGTCCATAGCTTCTCGGATGTCTTCTGTGAGCTACAGTAGTGCCGTTGTAGTACTGTGTGCTTGACGAAAACCGGATTGTAGTGGGTCAAGTAAGTTATAAGTCGTCATGTAGTCTGTTATTTGTCTATGAGCGATGAACTCTAGCGCTTTGGATAAAGCAGAAAGTATGCAGATGGCTCTGTAGTCAGATGGTTCAGAAGGGGAAGCTACTTTTTTTAGAGGACGTATAATGCCCACTTTCCATATTTCGGTAAATGTGCTGTCTACAAGGGAAGAGTTAAATATGTTAATTAGTGCAGGTAATATCACATCCAGAATAATTTTTATCATCTCTATCCCTATACTGTCATTTTCTTTTGCCGTTGATGTTCTCCGATTTATAGCAAACCTGACTTACGAGTGGGTTATTGGACGGAAGTAGGAGTTTTCTCTATCTGTTCGCGTCTTTGCATAATTCCCGTGTAGAACTTCCTGTTTCAGGGCTGCATTTAACCTTTACCACTCGTGTGTTGGGTGAGGCCTGACATTACGATATTCCCGTTCTGGTCGCATGTCGGGCAAGACCCGACATGATATTTTATCGCCCACCGCTCTTCTGCTGTCCCTTAGCCGACAAAATACACGATGATATACTGTAATGCCACCTTTTGGTTCCGCATAGAACTGTGTAGAATCCAGATTCTATTTGACAATCAGTCAAATACATTGCTTATACTGTAATTGTTACATTCTGCTGACGTTTTTGTAAGGACCTATGTTGACTTCAGTTAGGAAGTCAGTCTTTCTTAGAATCCCATAGCAAAGCACGGGTACATCAGCTAGTACATTATCATTATAGACTGTTATGCCTTTCAGCATTCAGTCTGCAAGCCTCTGTGAATTTACTAAATGTCGCCACAATCCTCTATTTGAAACTAGTGCTGTGGCCTATACCTCTTATCTTCAAATCGTTAGAAACTGAGTCTAACCATCGTCGTCTTGGTCTACCTCTACTTCTCTTACCTTCCATAACAGAGTTCATTATTCTCCTAGGTAACCTATCCTCCTCCATTCGCCTCACATGACTCCACCACCGAAGCCGGTTTATGCTTACAGCTTCATACATCGAGTTCATTCCTAAAATAGCCTTTATCTCCTCATTCCGAATACCCTCCTGCCATTGTTCCCACCTGTTTGTACCAGCAATCATTCTCGCTACTTTCATGTCTGTTACTTCTAACTTATGAATAAGATATGCTGAGTCCACCCAGTTTTCGCTCCAGTAAAGCAAGGTTGGTCTGAAAACAGACCGATGTAAAGATAGTTTCGTCTGAGAGCCAACTTCCTTCTTACAGAACACTGTTGATCGCAACTGCGAGCTCACTGCATTAGCTTTACTACACCTTGATTCAGTCTCACTTACTATATTACCATCCTGGGAGAACACACAACCATAATACTTGAAATTATCGACCTGTTCTAGCTTTGTATCACCAATCTGACATTCAGTTCTGTTGAATTTCTTACCTACTGACATCAATTTAGTCTTCGAAAGGCTAATTTTCATATCGTACTCATTGCACCTATTTTCAAGTTCCAAGATACAATCTGCCATTAAGACCAAGTCGTCAGCGTAGGCCTAACTGAATCCCTGAATGCCATTTTATACCTTTCAGCAGATGATCCATGTAAACTACGAACAGCAAAGGGGAAAGATTACAGCCTTGTCTAATACCTGTAAGTACCCTGAACCAAGAACTCATTCTACCATCAATCATCACTAAAGACCAATTCTCAACATAAATGCCTTTGATTGATTTTAATAATCTACCCTTAATCCATCCTTTCCCTTGGTACCCTGTCATATGCTTTCTCTAGATCTACAAAACATAAACACAACTGCCTATTCCTCTCGTAGCATTTTTCAATTACCTGGTGCATACTGAAAATCTGATCCTGACAGCCCCTCTGTGGTCTGAAACCACACTGGTTTTCATCCAACTTCCTCTCAACGACTGATCGCACCCTCCCTTCCAAGATGCCAGTGAATACTTCGCCTGGTATACTAATTAATGAGATACCTCAATAGTTGTTGCAATCCTTCCTGTTCCCTTGCTTATAGATAGGTGCAATTACTGCTTTTGTCAATCTCAATGTACCTTACCAACACTCCATGCTAATCTTACTACTCTATGAAGCCATTTCATCCCTGCCTTCCCACTATACTTCACCATTTCAGGTCTAATTTCATCTATTCCTGCTGCTTTATGACAATGGAGTTTATTTACCATCCTTTCCACTTCCTCAAGCATAAATTCACCATCATCATCTTCCTCTACCCCATGAGCTTGACTGTTTGCAACACCACCAGGAAGATTTCCTTTTATGTTGAGAAGATGTTCAAAATATTCCCTCCACCTCTCTCCAGTGATTCCCTGGGATCTGTTATGAGTTCACCTGAATTACTCAAAACAGTGTTCATTTCCTTCTTCCCTCCTAAGATTCTTTATTACTGCCCAGAAAGGTTTCCCTGCTGCTTGACCTAGCCTTTCCAGGTTATTACCAAAATCTTCCCATTACTTCTTTTTGGATTCAACAACTATTTGTTTCGCTCTGTTTCTTTCATCTACATACAAATCCCTGGCTGCCTTGGCCCTTGTTTGGAGCCATTTCTGATAAGCCTTCTTTTTACGTTTACAAGCTGCTCTCACTTCATCATTCCAACAAGATGTTTGCCTTTTCCCATCTTTACACACAGTTGTTCCTAGGCATTCCCTTGCTGTTTCTACTACAGCATCCCTGTATGCCACCCATTCTCTATCTATATCCTGAACCTGCTTACAGTCTACTGTTCGAAACTTCTCACTAATCATATCCATGAACTTCTAATTTCATCGTCCTGGAGATTTTCTACACTTATTCGTTTGCAGACAGATTTCACTTTCTCTACCCTAGGCCTAGAGATATTTAATTCACTACAGATCCGATGGTGGTCTGTATCATCGAAAAATCTGCGGCAAACGCATAGCCTACATTCCTAACAGATTTCCTGAATTCGAAGTCTGTTAAGATATATAGTCTATTATGAATCTGGTACCCGTAGCCTCCCATGTGTAGCGGTGAATAGCCTTATGCTTGAAGAATGTATTCGTAACTGCTAAACCCATACTAGCACAGAGGTCCAGCAAACGCTTCCCATTCCCATTGGCTTCCATATCTTCCCCATATTTACCAATCACCCTTCCGTGTCCTTCAGTTCTATTTCCAACTCTTGTACTGAAATCACCCATTAGCACTATTCTACCCTTGCTGTTGACCCTGACCACGATGTCACTCAATGCTTCATAAAACTTGTCAACTTCATCCTCATCTGCACCCTCACATGGTGAATACACTGAGACAATTCTTGTCCTAATTCCTCCAACTGACAAATCTACCCACATCATTCGCTCATTTACGTGCCTAACAGAAACTATGTTGTGTGCAATGGTATTTCTGATAAACAGCCTTACCCCATATTCTGCCCTTCCCTTTCTAACACCCGTCAAGTACACTTTATAATCTCCTATCTCTTGCTCGTTATCTCCCCTTACCCGAATATCACTCACTCCTAGCACATCCAGATGCATACTCTTTGCTGACTCAGCCAGTTCTACCTTCTGTCTTCCATAAGCCCCATTAATATTGATAGCTCCCCATCAAATTCCATTTCATTTGCCAAGTTTTTTCCAAGGAGTCCCTCGCCTGTCAAATGGGAGTGGGACTCTGTTACTCCCATAGATCTGAGGCTTGCTTAAAATGTTCTGAGTTCGATAAATTCATGAAGCAGGATGCTACCCTACTTACACACAGTCCAAGTGAGGATCTGTCCTCTAACGGGTTATGGACCACCGGTGAATTGTATAGTCCTAGCCGCCTGAGCACAAGGAGGGCCACGACTCAGAATATGTCCGAGATGCCCACTCCCATTCTATAGCAACTGGTATCCCGACTCTCAGGACCACTTACTAGGCCACTCAGCCGTTGCCCATGGTTCACAAACTAGGACGTGACTACAGTAACCCACACCATGAACCATTGTATACAGCTATAGAGTTTTAATGTAACCACATAAAAGTGGATAGTATTGAATAGGTGGACCAATAAAATACCTTTGTTATTTTCTTGTATAATAACTTTGAATATAGCAAAATCGTGAGTATAATAACTTGTAACGTACCACTTAGTCCAGCAGCTTGTCTTCTTTCTCCCAAGTCTTCCCAGCTCAAACTTTGAGCATTTTTGTAACGCTGCTCTTTTGTGGGAACAATTTGAGCTGCTTTTCTTTGGATTTTTTCCAGTTCTTGAATCAAGTAATCCTGGAGAGGGTCCCATACTCTAGTTGGGGTCTTACCAGAGATTTGTATGCTCTCTCCTTTACATCCTTACTACAACCCTTTAACACCCTCATAACCATGTGCAGAGATCTGTACCCTTTATTTAGAATCCCATTTATGTGATTATCCCAATTAAGTCCCCAAAAGGAACTTTCACCCTATCAAGACAATAATTAAAATTGACAGGACTCTTCCTATTTGTGAAACTCACAACCTGACTTAACCCCGTTTATCACCATACCATTGCCTGCTGTCCATCTCGCAACATTATCGAGGTCATTTTGCAGTTGCTCACAATCCTTTAATTTATTTATTACTCTATACAGAATAACATCATCTGCAAAAACTCTTATTTCTGATTCCACTTCTTTACTCATATTGTTTATATATATATATATATAGGAAAACATAAAGGTCCAATAATACTGCTTTGAGGAATTTCCCTGTTAATTATTACAGGGTCAGATAAAGCTTCACCTACTCTAATTCTCTGAGTTCTATTTGCTAGAAATATAACCACCCATTCACTTACTCTTTTGTCTAGTCCAATTGCACTCATTTTTGCCTGCTGTCTCGCATGATCTACCCTATCAAATGCTGTAGACAGGTCAAACGCGATACAGTCCAATTGACCTCCTGAATCCAGGATATCTGCTATATCTTGCTGGAAACCTACAAGTTGAGCTTCAGTGGAATAACCTTTCCTAAACCCAAACTGCCTTCTATCGAACCACTTATTAATTTCACAAACATGTCTAATATAATCAGAAAGAATTGCCTTCCCAAAGCTTACATGCAACGCATGTCAAACTTACTGGTCTGTAATTTTCAGCTTTATTTCTATCACCCTCTCCTTTATACACAGGGGCTACTAGAGCAACTCTCCATTCATTTGGTATGACTCCTTTATGCAAACAATAATCAAATACGTACTTCAGGTATGGTACTCTATACCAACGCATTGTCTATAGTATATCCCTATAAATCTTATCCATTCCAGCTGATTTTCTAGTTTTCAACTTTTGTATCTTATTGTAAATCTCATTGTTATCATACATAAATTTTAATACTTCTTTAGTATTAGTCACGTCCTCTATCTGGACATTATTCTTGTAACCAACAATCTTTACATACTGCTGACTGAATACTTCTGCTTTTTGAAGATCCTCACGTACACACTCCCCTTGTTCATTAATTATTCCTGGAATGTCCTTCTTGGAACCTGTTTCTGTCTTAAAGTACCTAAGTTAAGTTTTGTAGTTTGGATTACTACACGGTCCTCACAAGTTCGACCGTAGGTGCGCAGTACTGACTAAGTAGAGAAAGAAGCCATGAATTTTGACAATGTTTTATTCTCAAGACGAAAAGACCTGGTGGTCTACAGACTAAGACTTAACCTAAAGTTGTGAGCTCCGATAGATTTATGGAGCTTGCTTCTATACCAACAGATAACTTTTACTTATCATTAATGAGTGAATAACAAGTATGACAAAATATCACATGAGCAGGATGTTAGTTAAGGTCAGCAGTGCCGCTGGCTCTAGTATGACTTTCATAAGATAACAGGCGAATAGTCAATAAGAGGAACTAGCTGTTGCCTCAAGCGTAAATACATAGTTGGCGGCAGCCTTCCTTTGGAAACATGATAATAATAAGTAACTATTTACAATCTTAGAATTGGGAGAAACACATTAGTCACATTAGTTGGCGGTAGCCCTCCTTGTGGCTTGTGACAGGATAACATTTATCAGCTATTTACAGTCCTAGAATTGGAACAAACACATTCCTTGTGTCTTGTGACACTATAATATTAATCATCTATTTACAGTTTAGAATTAATATCTGGTTTCCTCGAGCGGTCTTGGATGAACAGGACTTTGCAAGTGATAAAAATCATTGTTGTCCATATTGAAGATACTGAATGTAGGATGCTAAATAGTTTATTTTGTCACCCATTCAATACATATAAATTTTACATTTAGGAATTTATTATTAATTCCGCTTGAGACATGTTTCGCCCTTCATTAAGGGCATCATCAGTCAAATTACCTCCTCAAGGCAAAAATCAGGTAAGTTACCCGAAGTATTTAACATGCACAAATTAATACACATTACAATGGGAAAATTAGACCTAAGTACAATGGTGATGGTTAAACAATATAAGTTTAAAGAATAAGAAGTCAGCACCAATTCTTAAAATTACTGGGTAATTATAGCAGAGTTCAGCAGTGGTGCTCTGAAGAATAATTGATGCACTCATAGGAAATTATAAAGTTATAAAATTATTTACAGTATAACAGTCGGGGGGAAAGGGTATAGTGCTCGGCGTCAGTGTTTTTAATAAAAATTACTGCCAATGGTTGGTAACTATACAGTAAATTTACATTATCCAATTAAACAGTTGAGAATTTACAGTTTACATACATATTTACAAGAGAGCAGACTGGTGAGCAAGGATATAAAAAAAGTCTAGTACCAAGTGCATCCCGTTGCTTTAATCGTTGGAAGATGATTGTAGCATTGACGTATCAGAAATATGCAGAGTGGTTTAATCTTAGTTGATAATCACAGGGGGCAGGGAAAATATTCCATAGCCAAATGAGGTTCTATAGGCATCAAACAGGAAGTTGTCGGGTTCGGTACGGCGAACTGGTCAGCGTGGACGGAGGCTCAATGGGTGTCATTGAGTAAACAGTGCATTTGAATGGCAACAATGATGGCAGTTATTTGTAGGTAAATGTATTACTGGGAATATGTTGCAGGTTGAATCCTTCACTTTTTCTTAGTTGACTTCTTGTAGCTTGGAATGATGTGTGAAAATATCGGTGTGAGATGCCGGTGAGACTTAAATTGATATTAATTCGTGAATGAATGTATGAAGGATCTCGGGACGAAGTTACAGTTTTTTGTTGCTGGTCTAGTGAAATAGAATGGAGTTGCTTATGCTGTGAACTGCAGTGGAGAGATTAGAATGTATACGGTAACTATAGAGTCAGAGCGTTGTAGCTGGGACGAGGCATCTCTTCATTTTGTCTGCGAAGAGGAGCCGTAGTGGCACGCCATATTCGTGCCGATGTGCGCTGGAATTCTAGCGTGTTGTTGGAAGTTGTGTTGTAATCGAGATGTTAATAGTATTAGTTGGTGTGTAAGAAAAGTTCATGGTAAGTAACGAAGAGTGAATGTTGTTTTACATACCTGATGTGTCGTTGAGAGGCAATTTGTTGATGAATGTTGGTTGACTATGAAGGAGGCACAGTCGGTAATACGCACATGTGGTTGGCAATGGCGGCGGGAGGGGGTGGGGAGGACCATGGGCGGAGGTGAGCTGTCGGAATGGAGGAAGGTAGAGTGGAGGGGTGAGCTTGTTGTGTGTTGGGAGTGCTCGTTGATAAAGTGTTGGTTTGTAAAAAAGAAGGAGGGGGGGGGGGGGGATGTACGGACTCAAAAAATTACGTTCATAGTATTGATGTCTTTTTATTAATGCGGTTGAATGTTATTCGCTTGTGTTGGGTGTTGTAATGTTTTTGTTGGTCGAGTGGCTTTTATTTCTCGTGTTGTATCGATGGGGTCGTAGTGGAGCGGAAAGTGCTTGGGTGGGAGGAGGTATGGGCTCGCTGTCATTGCGTGTGGGGGGATTGGTGGGAATGGGGGAGTTGGAGGGGAGCGGGGTAATTGTCGACGTGCTGAGTGAGTTAGTTAATGTGGTGTTAAAGATTTTAGACAAGTTGTTGCCTTGAAAATTCATTTTTTGTAGTAAGTTGGGAATTTGTCCATAAAGGGTTTTTTTAATATCTATTATCTTGTTGAGGTTTTTATCTTTGTTGAAGTGTTGGTCTAGATAGATGTATAGGTTCTCAAACTCAGTCATTAGTTTGCCTTTCTCGACTTTTTTTAGGATTGTTAAGTCTTGTTCTATTGTGGTGAAGTGGTGCCCAGTGTCCCTCATGTGGGTGCTCATTGCGGAAAATTTATTATGTTCTTGGGCATTGTAGTGTTCTAAATAACGGGTTTGGAAGCTTCGGCCAGTTTGTCCGATGTACGAGACATTGCATTGTGAACAGGTGAGTCTGTAAATACCTGAGCCCGCGTAGTGATTTTTTCTTGGGTTGACAGAGTTCTGGTTGCAAAAATTCATTCACGAAATAATATCAATTTAAGTCTCACCGGCATCTCACACCGATGTTTTCACACATCATTCCAAGCTACAAGAAGTCAACTAAGAAAAAGCGAAGGATTCAACCTGCAACATATTCCCAGTAATACATTTACCTACAAATAACTGCCGTCATTGTTGCCATTCAAATGCACTGTTTACTCAATGACACCCATTGAGCCTCCGTCCACGCTGACCAGTTCGCCGTACCGAACCCGACAACTTCCTGTTTGATGCCTATAGAACCTCATTTGGCTATGGAATATTTTCCCTGCCCCCTGTGATTATCAACTAAGATTAAACCACTCTGCATATTTCTGATATGTCAATGCTACAATCATCTTCCAACGATTAAAGCAACAAGATGCACTTGGTAATATACTTTTTTTATATCCTTGCTCAACAAGCTGCTCTCTTGTAAATATGTATGTAAACTGTAAATTCTCAACTGTTTAATTGGATAATGTAAATTTACTGTATAGTTACCAACCATTGGCAGTAATTTTTGTTAAAAACACTGACGCCGAGCACTATACCCTTTCCCCCCAACTGTTATACTGTAAATAATTTTATAACTTTATACGAGGGCTATTTTTTTTTTTCAAGGTCCGATCGGTCGCGACAGTCAACGCCCGCGAATATGTGATGAACCGCTGCGCAGATGTGTTGCGCAGCGCCTCTGAAATGACCGTTATGCGCCTCACCTCAGTCCTGTCAGTAGTGAACGTGCAGCGCGCTCGTAAACATGGCTACAACGATCGCTTCGCCCGCCAAGTGTGAAGTGCGCGGTGTAATTCGATTTCTTCAGGCTGAGGGGTGCAATGCAGCCGAAATTCATCGCCGAGTAAGTTGTGTGTATGGTGAAACGTGCATGAGCGACAGCAAAGTGCGACAATGGTGCAGGAACTTTACAGCAGGGCGTACAGACGTCCATGATGCAGGCGGCCAGGGAAGGAAGTGTGTGTCAACCGATGATCTTGTTCAGCGTGTGGATCAGGCAATTCGAGAAAATCGTCAGTTCACAATTTCTGTGTTGAGTGCTTCGTTTCCTGAAATTTCCAGGTCAGCTCTCTACACAATTCTGAGTGAGACACTTCAGTACCGCAAACTTTGTGCGAGATGGGTTCCGAAGATGCTGTCCGACTGTCACAAAACACAGCGAATGGGTGCCGCTTTAGCGTTTCTCCAGCGCTACCATGATGAAGGACCGGATTTTTGGAACAAAATTGTCACAGGGGACGAGACATGGGTTCATTTTGAAACGGAAGAAACAAAAGAGCAATCCAAACAGTGGACGCATTCGCACTCCCCGAGTAAGCCAAAGAAATTCAAGCGAACATTCTCCAACAGAAAGTGTATGGCTACTGTGTTCTGGGACCGGAAAGGAGTTCTGTTGGTGGAATTCATGGAACGTGGTTCCACCATCACTGCAGCCGCATACTGTGCGACTATTCAACGTCTACGACGGGCAATTCAGAATAAGCGGAGAGGGATGTTGTCATCAGGCATTGTCCTCCTCCATGACAATGCTCGGTCGCACACTGCAGGTGCCACCACGAACCTCCTGCAGCGTTTCCAGTGGGACGTTTTCGATCACCCAGCATACAGTCCGGACCTGGCTCCATCAGATTTTCACCTCTTTGCTCACATGAAACGCTGGCTAGGAGGACAGCGTTTTGACACCGACGAGGCGCTGCAGACCGGCGTACAAAGATGGTTACAGGCGGCGACGTTCTATCAAGAGGGCATTGACAAGTTGGTACCACGCTACGACAAATGTCTCAATCTGCGAGGTGACTATGTTGAAAAATAGCTGTGATGTATCAGTAAGTGTTACTAATAGAAAAGTGTCAAATTTGTACTGCTGTTTCATTTCGTGACCAATCGGACCTTGAAAAAAAAATAGCCCTAGTAATTTCCTATGAGTGCATCAATTATTCTTCAGAGCACCACTGCTGAACTCTGCTATAATTACCCAGTAATTTTAAGCATTGGTGCCAACTTCTTATTCTTTAAACTTACATTGTTTAACCATTACCATTGTACTTAGGCCTAATTTTCCCCATTATAATGTGTATTAATTTGTGCATGTTAAATACTTCGGGTAACTTACCTGATTTTTGCCTTGAGGAGGTAATTTGACTGATGGGCAAAACATGTCTCAAGCAGAATTAATAATAAATTCCTAAATGTAAAATTTATATGTATTGAATAGGTGACAAAATAAACCATTTAGCATCCTACATTGAACAGGACTTGCCGTCTCGGAAACTGTAGGCAGGGAATATAACTCCTATACATACCCTTCCATTTTTCACTAAAATTTGTATGACTGTCAATTATGCTTGCCATGCTTGACTTCTTTGCTTGATTCAGTTTCCTCGTAAGTTCCTTCAATTTCTCCTTACTTACACAGCCATTTCAATCTGTTATTTCTTTCCAACCTGCATCTTCTTCTTGGTCTCTTTACTTCTCTGTTTTAATAAAGTGGGTCTTTACCATTCCTTACCAGCTTTAAAGGTACAAACCTGTTTTCATATTCCTCAACAATTGCTTTAAACCCATCCCAGAGTCTGTTTACGTTCTTATTTACCATTCTCCACTCATGCCTGTTTTATCAGCCTAATAGGACCTTCCTATCTCATTTATTTTTAAGTAGGACAAAAACAGCTTCATCTATTACTTCGTTTTACCAGCACCATGTCCCTCTCCTCTTCATACTGTATACTTTGGATCTTTTCAGTAACAGTTGGGGGATGAAACTGTAGGATCACGATCACGGTTTCTTAATAATTTCCAGGTTTGTCAACTATTATGTTTCATGTCCAAACTTTTGAGGAGGATATGGCTTGGAGAAGGTGTTCCATATTAGTCTCTTCTGAGAAGGGATTGTTTTGAAAGAACTGTTCATCTTTTAAGATAGCTTTTGATTTTTTATCTAATCCAGGTATGTAAATTGTTCTGCAACCTTGTGCGATGTGTTTATGGGAGATACTCTTTACTATTTCCACAAAGTGTGCAGAATTTTCAGGATCAGGCCTGATTTCTATCACTTCTTCATCCAAGTTTTGCAAGTAATTATTCCATTGAGCTTTTTTAAAGATAAAATGTCTTCTGAAAGCAACTTTCTCAGGTTTGACCACTGTTTCCACAGTACCTAGAAAAGCTCACTGTTGTGATCTGCCAACTGAGGCGCTGGCCTTATGACCCTGGCTCAGTCCGGTGCCTCGTGTTGGTAGATTTACTGGCACGTAAAAGAACTCCTGCAGGACAAACTTGCAGCTCCTTGACGTTTCCAAAAACTGTCAGAAATGGGATGTATTATTTGTTGTGTTGTTGGAAATGGTTCTTAGTGAGGTGTGCCCCGCCTCCTTATATCGCCAGCTTTGTTCGTTGGGAATGAATTCCTTATTTGGTGGTTTGTATACAGTGCAAACACAGGTAGACATTATGTGAGTAGCCACTATCGGTCACTTGGTCCTGGACTAGCACTACTGAAGAACCTAACAGTTGGAAAGAAGATGGTTTTCCATGGTTTTCCATTTTCACACCAGGCAAATGCTGGGGCTGTACCTTAATTAAGGCCACGGCTGCTTCCTTCCCATTCCGAGGCCTTTCCTATCCCATCGTCGCCATAAGACCAATCTGTGTTGGTGCGACGTAAAGCAATTAGAAAAAAAAAAAAGAAAAAAAACCAGAAACTTATGCTAGAGATAACACTAGTACTAACTCAGTAATCAAATTAGTTTTTGTAGTGGAAGATTCAGCCGCTGAGGTTTTCCAGGGTACGCCCCATTGTTTTGTGAACTTTGAGGAGGCATCTTCTGCCCTAACCTGCCGTGGATCGTAAGAGAACTAGAGGGAGACCAAGACGATGATGGTTCTAATGATTTAAAGATAGGAGGTGAATGGGAATGGGTACGCACCTACATTTCAGAAGTTGGCAGCACTGTATTGCTCCGTTCCCTTTCTTAGCCTTGTGGAGATATCGGTATCTTCAATTCTGTTGAGTCTTATTGTTGTGGTGATAACGTGTTCATTTCTACGGTCCTTTATAATTAATCTCAAGTTTTCGTACTATTCTGAGGCTTCATTGATTTCGAGGCAAATACGAAATAGCTGATTTAGTTAGGAGTAACGTGGTATGGTCTTAAAGTACAACTAACTGCGTGCTAATACCAGTTTAGAGAACTTTTCTTGCTTGCTTGCATAACCTTCCACACCTCAACATCTCTCTAATTGCACATGGCTCTGCATCCAAACACTATGGGCAGTCTTAATATCGAACAATATAAATAAAGATATAGGATTTTATTCTTTATAGCACTGTATGACCATTCCATATGCTCAGGACTCACATTAGAACTGCCGCCAAGGCTTCTTGGATAACTTCAGGCTGCTATAGATGTAATTAAGGGAGGCGAGAAATTGCGAGCTCTAGACTACATTATGTAAAATACTTTAAATGGGTTTAGTAGGACGACCACAAATGGGCAGAAAAGCTATCTTAAATAAATTGAAAAAATTTGTCATGTTTGGCTAAATTATTGTATGTTGTGACGTTATTTGAACTTCGGCAAATGGTGTTCGAATATGCTGAAAGGAACAAAATTCAACATAATTTTAATAAAACAATGAGACTAGCTGGGAAGGATTGGGCATGAGGCTTCCTTAAGAGGTCAAAATTGGGGTT